>NC_090653.1:13707502-14007502 GCF_040937935.1 Hyperolius riggenbachi | reverse complement strand
TTTATATAGCACTGACATCTTCTGGAGCACATTGCAGAGTACATAGTCATGTCACTGACTGTCCTCAGAGGAGCTCACAATCTAATCCTACCATAGTCATAGTCTAATGTCCTACCATATTATTATTATGTATTTATATAGCACTGACATATTCTGCAGCACTTTACAGAGTACATAGTCATGTCACTGATTGTCCTCAGAGGAGCTCACACTGTAATCCTACCATAGTCATAGTCTAATGTCCTACCATATTATTATTATGTATTTATATAGCAGCGACATCATCTGCAGCACTGTACAGAGTACATAGTCATGTCACTGACTGTCCTCAGAGGTGCTCACACTCTAATCCTACCATAGTCATAGTCTAATGTCTTACGATATTATTATTGTGTATTTATATAGCACTGACATCTTCTGCAGCACTGTACAGAGTACATAGTTATGTCACTGACTGTCCTCAGAGGAGCTCACACTCTAATCTTACCATAATCATAGTCTAATGTCCTACCATATTATTATTATGTATTTATATAGCACTGACATCTCCTGCAGCACTTTACAGAGTACATAGTCATGTCACTGACTGTCCTCAGAGGAGCTCACAATCTAATCCTACCATAGTCATAGTGTAATGTCCTACCATAGTATTATTATGTATTTATATAGCACTGATATCTTCTGCAGCACTGTACAGAGTACATAGTCATGTCAGTGACTGTCCTCAGAGGAGCTCACAATCTAATCCTACCTTAGTCATAGTGTAATGTCCTACCATATTATTATTATGTATTTATATAACACTGACATCTCCTGCAGCACTGTACAGAGTACATAGTCATGTCACTCACTGTCCTCAGAGGAGCTCACACCCTAATCCAACCATAGTCATAGTCTAATGTCCTACCATATTATTATTATGTATTTTTATAGCACTGACATCTTCTGCAGCACATTACAGAGTACATAGTCATGTCACTGGCTGTCCTCAGAGGAGCTCACAATCTAATCCTACCATAGTCATAGTCTAATGTCCTACCATATTATTATTATTATTAGTAAAAAGGCCCGCCCGTTAAAAAAAGGGCGCTAGGTCACAGCAGCTACCCCCGCAATGCGCGTACATACGCGTCCCTCTTGCTCGTTCCCCACCACTGTCTGAAGTATATGCACACAGGCAGCTGCCTGCTTGGCAGTTGGAAAAAGCTGTTATCTCCCACAATGCAATGAAAACCTCTGTGAACCACACACAGCAAACTGTCAGATCCGGCCCTGTGTCCTAACTGCCCTGGCTGCGCACATGCTCAGTACAAACAAGCCAGGGACACACAGCCATTCAGCTGATGACGCAGGGACACTTGCATTTATTGTATAGGATTATTATGTATTTATATATTGTAGCACTGACACCTTCTGCAGCACTGTACAGAGTACATAGTCATGTCACTGACTATCCTCAGAGGAGCTCACAATCTAATCCTACCATAGTCATAATGTAATGCCCTACCATATTACTGTATTATTTGTCATATTATGTGTATTATTATTATTAGCATTATTATTATGTATTCGTTTTCTGGAAATCAACTAACCAGCACAGTACCGCCAGCTCATGTTAACTTGCTCCACTATAGACAGGGTTTTAAATCACACATTAAAAGCATACTACAAGAAAGGGGAATGCTGTATTTCAATTACAAGATAATTTGCAACAATTTATGAAACTGAGGCAATACTCTGGGGGTACTTCTGTTTATCACAGTCAATTCATTCTCATTTGAGTTTGACAAAGTTGTAAATTACACATAAATGGAACAAAGTATTTTTAGGCAGTTAAAAGCGACGTAGGACATCTAGTTAGAGTGTGCATAAGTGTTGAAACTGTCACTGTTTCTGACTTTCTGTTACTTTGAGTCACACTTCCCCCCCCCTCCACACACACACACTGTACATACACACACACTGTAGTGTACACACACACACACACACACACACACACACTACACTACACTACACACACACACACACACACACTGTGCACACACACACACACTACACTACACACACACACACACACACGCACACTACACATATACACACACTACACATATACACACACACACACTACACATATGCACACACACACACACACACACACACACTACACATATGCACACACAACACATAAGCACACACACACACACTACACATATGCACACACACACACACACTACACATATGCACACACACACACTACACATATGCACACACACACACTACACAAATGAACACACACACACACACACACTACACATATTCACACACACACACACACACACACACACACACACACACACACACACACACACACACACACACACACACACACACACACTACACATATGCACACACACACACACACTACACATATGCACACACACACATGCACGCACACACACACACACTACACATATGCACACAGACTACACATATGCACACACACACTACACATATGCACGCACACACACACTACACATATGCACACAGACTACACATATACACACACACACTACACATATGCACGCACACACACACTACACATATGCACACAGACTACACATATGCACACACACACTACACATATGCACGCACACACACACTACACATATGCACGCACACACACACACACACACTTGCACGCACACACACATGCACGCACACACCCACACTACACATATGCACACACACACTATACACATATGCACACACACACATTACACATATGCACTCAAACACACACACATTCTACACACACACACACACTGTACACACATTCTACACACACACACACACACACACACACACACACACACACACACACACACACTACACACACACTGTACACACAGACACACACACACACACACACACACACACACACACTGTACACACACACACACACACACACACACACACACACACACACACACACACACACACACACTACACACACACACTACACACACACTGTACACACAGACACACACACACACACACACACACACACACACACACACACACACACTGTACACACACACACACACACACACACACACACACACACACACACACACACACACACACACACTGTACACACAGACACACACACACACACACACACACACACACACTGTACACACAGACACACACACACACATACACACACACCGACGCACACAGCAGGAATGATGAGAGAGCAGGCACACTTGCCCACTGAATACCAATGACTGGCAGTTGTGGTGACTGCTCTTTGGCTGGGGGGATGATACGCATCATGTTGGGTTATTTTTTGTACCTATAAAGCCCACTGACACCAATGATGATACAGGGGGAAAATGCTGCATTTCATATGTGGGGTGATCGCTGAGTGTCATATGTGGGGTAACTACTGCGTTTCAAATGTGTGGGGGTAACATAAGGGGGGGGGGGGAGTCCTCAAAATGTTTGCTTCAGGTGGCAAAAAATCTTGAACTGGCCCTGGACGAGAACATACGTACGTAAGCCTTACCTACAAATCAGAATGAAAAGACCTGAATCCCGTTGCATAAATAACCACAGCCGAGGATGTTTCGGTATATTCCAAATAAATATAAACAGCCCTAAACAAGAAAGCAAACAAGCTGCTTGGCATAATGCGGCTGGAAAAGTCTCCTTCCCTTAAAGGGCGATTTGTGTCTGCTCTCCCTCCCCGGCTGACATTGTTCCAGTGACTTATTGAACTTTTCAGCTCATCTGCGGTAACTCTGCAGTGTATTAATTTCAATAAAGCTGTCAGAAGGCAGACTGTATCCCGAGCCTAATAATATGTTATGAATGCACGCTAGTAACATTTGTATTAGAGTGGCTGCTGGGGGAGAAATAGGTTTTGCAGGAAGAGCTCGCTCACAGCATACGTCGATGTAAAAGTCTTGCCGAAGCCGTAACTCTCGCTACGCACCTGTCTCGCTGCAAATGCCGACCTCCGCTAAACAATGCTTATTGCGCACAATGTGAGGGATGGATTTCTGGATGGCATTAAAGCCCATCTCCGCATCGCAGCAACGCTCATTGTTATTGTAGGCGAGGATGGCGGCATAACCTTGACAATGGCATTTTATTGTTACTGAAAGGCGTTAGATGTTTCTCGACTTTCCTATTCACTCTAATACATAACACAATTCAATTCGGGGGGGGTGTTCAAATTTTGCTCAGGGTGTTGTGAAACCTAGGCCCCGTTCACACTTGCGGTTTGGCATGCAAACGGATCGGATCCGGATCGGATCAGGATCTGATCCGGATCGGAACCGTTCGGTTCCTATTCGGATCCGATCCGGATCTGGTCCGTATGCATCAGGCATGCATCAGGCTGCCATCTGGATCCGTGTGGTAAAAACAGCGAAATATAATAAAAAATTGTTGGGGTCAGCAGAGTGTGCACCTGGTGCACCTGTAGAATCAGGTCCTCCGCTGTTTAGGCCTCACCTCCACCTCTGACATACTGCCAAACAGCTCCAGCATGTTAGTCACTGCTGCTCCACTGCTGCCCGTGTGTCCCCATCCGAAATGGCCGCTAGAATACGCATAGGAAGTGGGGTAGAACGTCAGGTGTTTGTATCCTGTGTGTTCTGTGCTTTCCGTTTCCCATTGGTTTCTATTTCCGGATGGTCCAGTCAGGCTCCGGTCCGGGTGCGTGGGCCGGATGATCCGGACCCGAAAAATAGCGCATGTTGGAAAAGTGTCCGGAGTCCGGATCCGATCCGGCTCCGTTCTGTACGGAACGTACGCATGTGAACGTCCGCATAGACTTTGCATTGCTATGCGGAACGTACGTTCCGTTTGTACAGTATACGGTCCGGATCAGATCAGGCGGATCCGGACAGGGAACGCTAATGTGAACCGGGCCTAAGGCCAGCCTTGGACACACATCTTGAGGACCCCAGTACTGCACAGATGCAGGGCCGGGGCGTGGCAGAGGCAAGAGAGGCTCCAGCCTCAGGGCGCAGTGTAGGAGGGGGCGCACAACTCACTCAGCTATCATTCCCCTATTGTGTTTGAAGCAGAGAGACATAAGAAAAGGGGATACATGGCAAGCCAGATAACTAGAGATTAAGGTGTTGGGGGCCCTGATGCACCTCTTAGTCTACTAGCAATCAGTGTGTGACAGCTGGGGTGGGAGGGATGGAGGGGCCTCTTAGTGTAATAGCAATCAGTGTGTGACGGCTGGGGTGGGAGGGATGGAGGGGCCTCTTAGTGTAATAGCAATCAGTGTGTGACGGCTGGGGTGGGAGGGATGGAGGGGCGCACTTTGGTGTCTCAGCCTTGGGTGCTGGAGGACCTTGTCCCGCCTCTGCACAGATGTATCGCGAGGCACAGATGTATCACTATCAGCACAGCTCTGCAACTGTACAGGTAATTAAGGCATTATTTGGTTATACAGAGGCGCCTGGTGCATCACTGACTACATACTGTTTATAACCCTGTTTATTGCCTGATGAGGCGGGTTATACCTGCGAAATGCGTTGCAGCACTTTTGGAGAGTATACAATAAATTCATGTCTTTTTAAAATTGACTGTTATTGTGTCTGCTTCTAGGAGGTAAGTCCACCACTGCCTCCCAAGCACTTTTTAAAAATGTTAGTTCATTTTATCCTGTTGGCGCCTCTGTTTTTTTTCTACATTCATTAGTTAGGTAGGGGTTAACAATTCAATACAGAAAAAAAAAATCTTCATTTTTGTATGATACTGTCACTTTAATAAACCTATTTTTTTAAAGTGAACCTCCAGACTAAAAATCTACTCGGCAGAACTGAAAAGGCTTGGTGTTTCTTTAACAGTTTCACAGCATCAGAACTTTGTATTTCTTAGGCCCCATTCACATTTGCGTTTTGGCAAGTAAACGGACCGGATCCTGATCGGATCCTGACCTGAGGCAGGGGTCACACTTGTCTTTCAGTTTCTACACTTTTCAGAAAACTGAAAGACAAATGTGACCTCTACCTTACAACAGCTAATGTAATTTATAGAGAAAACTGACAAATTGCGCAAGATGTCAGTTTTTTTTCTGCATGCGAAATCTGCATTAAAGTGTGACCTAACTCATTGATTAACATGAGTTCTCAGTTGAAGTCAGTTTTTCTGTGCAGAAAACGCGTACGAAAGCCGGTAAGTGTGACCCCTGCCTGATCCTGACCTGATCCTGATCAGAACCGTACGGTTCCGATCAGGATCCGATCCGGATCCGGTCCGTTTGCATCAGGCATGCATAAGGCTGCCATCTGGATCCGTGGGCAAAAAAAATTTTAAGAAAAAAATGTTGGGGTCAGCAGAAGGTGCACCTGTAGAATCAGGTTCCTCCGCTGTAGGCCTCACCTCCACCTCCGACATTCTGCCAAACAGCTCCAGCACATCTGTCACTGCTGCTCCACTCCAGACATGCTTGGCCCATGTGTCCCCATCCGAAATGGCCGCTTGCATACGCCTAGGAAGTGGGGTAGAACGTCAGGTTTTTGTAGGCAGTGTGTTCTGTGCCTTCCGTTTCCCATTGGTTTCTGTGTTCCGGATGGTGCTGTCAGGCTCAGGTCCAGCTCCGGTCCGGGTGCGTGGGCCGGAGATCCGGACTCAAAAAATAGCGCATGTTGGAAAAGAGTCCGGATCCGATCCGGCTCCGGTACGTACGGAACGGACGCGTGTGAACGTCCGCATAGACTTTACATTGCTATGCGGAACGTACGTTCCGTTTGTACAGTATGCCTTCCGGATCAGATCCGGAAAATCCGGATAGCGAACGCTAATGTGAACCGGGCCTTACCTAAGCCTCATTTTTAGCTGCACAGAAGAAAACTGCCCGGGCATTTTTCCCCTGATGCTGTGCAAAGCATGATGGGATTTCTGATGTTTTCTGCTTCTGCTGTTATGGCACAATAATTTTTTTTTATTTTGAATTTGAGATTTGAAGCCTAGCGCGCGCAGCTGGGAGGGGTGATCAGCACACAGGACAGTTGGAACTGTGTCTCATACTCCCTGTCACCTCCTTTCAACCAAAAAGATGGCTGCCCTCATGAAATTACAAATATTTGCCTGTTTATTTAAAACAGGGTGAGTAAGAGATTATATTACCTATATATTTTAATTAACATAACTAATGTAAGTTAATGACGGTATGTTTGTTTAGGCTGAAGTTCCCCTTTCAGTTAACCTGTATGGGGAAAAAAGAGCCCCTGGGGTACTTACCTCGGGAGAGGGAAGCGTCTGGATCCTAAAGAGGCTTCCCCCTTCCTCCACAGCACAGGGGATCCAGCACTCGGACCCCCCGAAGATCTCCTTGTTGGCGCTTGTCGACCCGTGTGCATGCGCAGTAGCACCTCTCTGCTTGGGGTCTAGCAGAAATAACCACACCCAATCGAGTCCGTTCTACTGTGCAGGTGTGAGCTGTCTGCGCCTGTACAGTAGAGCAGCCAAGATCGGGCTCAGCTATTTCCATCGGAACCCAAGCAGTGAGCTTGCACTGCACCTGCGCGGGGCACAGACGTAAATATTGTGGACGGCTTCTCCGGGCAGCCAGCACTGGATCAGGCTGGCGGAGGGAAAGAGGTGAGCCTTGCTAGGATCCAGAGACTCCCACCTTCCAAGGTAAGTACCCTCAGGGGCACTTCTTTCCCTTGCTGGTTTACTTTAATCTGTTCAACCTAAAGCAGTTTCCACCCTGTTTTCAAGACCGCAATGTGACGCGATCCACGGGGACATCAGAAGTGCGAAATCGTAATTCACAGGTTGCCAACGAAAATAGACAAATGCATTGCAATGTCCATTGATTGTATTGAGTGATTGCTGCTGTTCGCGTTGGCAGCAATTATTCACAATCATGCAAAATGGTGGCTTTCATTCCTGGGTGTTAACTAATTGTCCACGGACCCACAGGGGGACTTAATTGGGCGTTAAATTAATGTTCAAGAACCTTAAGTGGTTAGAATTGCAAGCAAGCTACAATGATTTCCATCCCATTGGCCATCTGTATGATGAGTAACATCTCTTCTTTGTACTTTCTCTATCCCCCATTTGCTGGGCTTATAAAGAGAACTTACCAAAACAGGAGAAAAATGGCCACAATATGCGGCTAGGGTGGAAAATTTTGGTGCCGGGAGGTGCTGGATTGTTGGCAGATATACTAAAGGAGCTGGCGGAAAAACATTTCCGCCAGCTCTTTTAGCAGGGGCTGAATTAAGGTTTAAAGGTGGAGCGGTGGAGGAAATGTAGGGTTTCTCGGAGGTTAGGCAGCAGGGGGACTTAGGGTTAGGCACCACCAGGGGGGTGTCCTTAGGGTTAGGCACCACCAAGGGGGTGTCCTTAGGGTTAGGCACCACCAAGGGGGTGTCCTTAGGGTTAGGCACCACCAGGGGGGTGTCCTTAGGGTTAGGCACCACCAGGGGGGTGTCCTTAGGGTTAGGCACCACCAGGGGGGTGTCCTTAAAGTTAGGCACCACCAGGGGGGTGTCCTTAGGGTTAGGCACCACCAGGGGGGTGTCCTTAGGGTTAGGCACCACAAGGGGGGTGTCCTTGGGGTTAGGCACCACCAGGGGTGTGTCCTTAAAGTTAGGCACCACCAGGGGGGTGTCCTTAGGGTTAGGCACCACCAGGGGGGTGTCCTTAGGGTTAGGCACCACCAGGGGGGTGTCCTTAGGGTTAGGCACCACCAGGGGGGTGTCCTTAAAGTTAGGCACCACCAGGGGGGTGTCCTTAGGGTTAGGCACCACCAGGGGGGTGTCCTTAGGGTTAGGCACCACAAGGGGGGTGTCCTTGGGGTTAGGCACCACCAGGGGTGTGTCCTTAGGGTTAGGCACCACCAGGGGGGTGTCCTTAGGGTTAGGCACCACCAGGGGGGTGTTCTTAGGGTTAGGCACCACCAAGGGGGTGTCCTTAGGGTTAGGCACCACCAGGGGTGTGTCCTTATGGTTAGGCACCACCAGGGGGGTGTCCTTAGGGTTAGGCACCACCAGGGGGGTGTCCTTAGGGTTAGGCACCACCAGGGGGTGTCCTTAGGGTTAGGCACCACCAAGAGGGTGTCCTTAGGGTTACGCACCACCAGGGGGTGTCCTTAGGGTTAGGCACCACCAGGGGGGTGTCCTTAGAGTTAGGCACCACCAGGGGGGTCTTAAGGTTAGGCACCACGGGGGAGGGTGTCCTTAGGGTTACGCACCACCAGGGGGGTGTCCTTAGAGTTAGGCACCACCAGGGGGGTCTTAAGGTTAGGCACCACGGGGGGAGGGGTCTTAGGGTAAGGTACCACCAGGGGGGGTGTTAGGGTTACGCACCATGCAGGGGGGGGTGTTCTTAGGGTTAGGCACCACCGGTGGAAAGTTCTGTGTGTCATTACCGATATTTTACTCAGAATTCAGCAGTAGAGTATTGCTAATTGTAGCGATATTCTACTACTGGCAATACCCTGCACCCTCTTTTCCAGGCACCTTTTTTTTATGTATGCCGCTTTCCCTGCTTCCATGAAAGCAGGAAGTAGACACACTGCCAATTTATTGTAGGAATTCTGTAAGCTTTAATAAAGAAATGTTTCTCTTTAAAGGCTGGGTTATGATGCTGTTGCATATCTTTTAGAGCAGAGGGTATGTTATGGGATCAGGTCCGCTTTTAGTGCCAGGGATCAGGGATATCTGAGATGCATAGATGCCCAGACAGCAATAAAAACTTAACCACGGTTCACTGTCTCCCAACTCTATTTACATTTTAATGGAGAAGTAGAAAAAACAGGACAATTTAAGGCTGTCACGTATGGCGTGCCTGTAAGGCAACACGCTATAGCTGGTTGACGAGCCCGCAAAAAAAAAATAAACTTGCAATTAATTTAGATCAAATTAAGTCAGGAAAGTTTTGCTGTGAGCGTGATATTATTTGCTTAGAACAGCGAATTAGTTGAGGAGTTATTAATACGTTTTGTCTTCCGATTGCTGCGAAGAGTTACAGCTCCGGCGCCCGACTCTTGCTGCCCCGCCATCGCCATATCTGCATGCTAATTATTTGGTGCGCTCCGAACAATGCAAACTATTAACGCTAATTAGTGAAAGGGAACAGGCAAGCCGTCAAGCCACTTCCCATTCCCTCCCTGGCTTCACTTTTACTAATTTGTCATTACTCAATTCTCTGAACATCTTTAACTTTGTTCGTTTGTTCATTGTTTGGGGGGGTTTGGTTTTTTTTTGTTGTTTTTTTGTAGGCTGCTAAAGCCTTTCTTCTTGTGGTTAATAGCAAAGGCCCTGTATGTGCTGGAAACGCCACATTTGCAGGGTATGTTCAGGAGGATGGTGGAAACTATAGGAAAAAACATTGAAAAAATACCTTATAGTTTTGGAAAAAATTTTGCCCGGAGAAGCCGTCCAATTTTGAAGTTTATGTGCTAAGTGTGGGAAATTGGTTAATGACCGTCGACTTTAGCGGTTAACAGCAAACCTTCTGTACATGCTAAAAACTCCAAATGTACAGCATATGTTAGGAGGACAATCTGAACAAGAGGTAAAAAAAGTCAAAAAGACCTTGGAATTTTTGAGAAAATGTGTGTATATATATATATATATATATATATATATATATATACTGTATATACAGTATGTGTGTGCAGAGTGTGGCAAATAAAAAAATTGATGTGGGGTCCCCCTCCTGAGCCTCTTTAACTCGGTCCTCCATGCAGGCTGAGATAGCCCAGCCGCATGGGGCTTCACACCCTGAGCTATACCAGCCCGCTTGGTCCATGGTATTGGGGGGGCTCCGGGGGGAGAGGGGAGGCTAAGCCTTCCCTTTTCCCCCAGAGCCCTTGTCTTATCCATGGACAAGGGGCTCTTCCCCACCTCTGGTGCCCCACGAGGAGGTGGGGCTGACGACGGTTCATGGTGGCATCTGGGAGTCCCTTTAAGAAGGGCACCCTCAGGTGCCCATCCCCTTTCCCAGGAGGAACACTCACAGTTTCATTTTCTGTTTGAAAGCTAATGTTGTATTGTCTCATCTGAACGCATGCAGGATTTTCACAGTCTTTTAATGTACCAGAGCTAAAACATATGAATAATTGACCTTTTTTATCCATCCCCTGCACTCAGAGGCTTTTCTCTGCCAGGCAACAGTTTAATGGCTGTTGCTTCTTACCAATGAGGAGTATGCTATAGTCCGAGTAGGCAGTGGCGTACCTAGGGTAGTTGACACACACTGCCGATTATCCACAGCCCCCCCCCCCCCCCCAAAGAAATAGGAAAAATAGTAAGCGCGACAGCTAGACAGTGGTAGGATTAGATTGTGAGCTCTGAGGACAGTCTGTAACTTGAATATGTACTCTGTAGAGTGCTGCAGAAGATGTCAGTGCTATATAAATATATAATAATAATAATATGGTAGGACATTACACTATGATTACGGTAGGATTAGATTGTGAGCTCCTCTGAGGACAGTCAGTGACATGACTATGTACTCTGTAATGTGATGCAGAAATTGTCCACACAATATAAATACATACCAATAATATGGTAAGATATTAGACATATGACTATGGTGAGATTAGAGTGTGAGCTCCTCTGAGGACAGTCAGTGACATGACTATGTACTCAGTAATGTGCTGCAGGAGATGTCAGTGCTATATAAATACATAATAATAATATGGTAGGACATTAGACTATGACTATGGTAGGATTAGATTGTGAGCTCCCCGGAGGACAGTCAGTGACATGACTATGTACTCTGTAAAGTGCTGCAGAAGATGTCAGTGCTATATAAATTATTATTATTATTATTTAGTATTTATATAGCGCTGACATATTACGCAGCGCTGTACAGTGTGTATATATATATCTTGTCACTAACTGTCCCTCAAAGGAGCTCACAATCTAATCCCTACCATTGCCATATGTCTATATTATGTAGTGTAAGTACTGTAGTCTAGGGCCAATTTTAGAGGGAGCCAATTAACTTATCTGTATGTTTTTTGGAATGTGGGAGGAAACCGGAGTGCCTGGAGGAAACCCACGCAGACACGGAGAGAACATACAAACTCTTTGCAGATAGTGCCCTGGCTGAGATTCGAACCAGGGACCCAGCGCTGCAAGGCGAGAGAGCTAACCACTACGCCACCGTGCTGCCCATACATAAATACATAATAATAATATGGTAGGACATTAGACTATGACTGGGATATTAGATTGTAAGCTCCTGAGGACAGTCAGTGACATGACTATGTGCTGCAGAAAATGTCAGTTCTATCGACATCCCACGGAGCACTGTTCAAGAGATCATTCAGAAATGGAAGGAGTATGGCACAACTGTAAACCTACCAAGACAAGGCCATCCACCTAAACTCACAGGCCGAACAAGGAGAGCGCTGATCAGAAATGCAGTCAAGAGGCCCATGGTGACTCTGGATGAGCTGCAGAGATCTACATCTCAGGTGGGCGAATCTGTCTATAGGACAACTATTAGTCATGCACTGCACAAAGTTTTATGGAATAGTGGCAAGAAGAAAGGCATTGTTAACAGAAAGCATAAGAAGTCCCATTTGCAGTTTGCCACAAGCCATGTAGGGGACACAGCCACCATGTGGAAGAAGGTGCTCTGGTCAGATAAGACCAAAATGGAACTTTTTGGCCAAAATGCAAAATGCTATGTGTGGCGGAAAACTAACACTGCACATCACTCTGAACACACCATCCCCACTGTCAAATATGGTGTTAGCAGCATCATGCGGGGGGGTGTATCTCTTCAGCAGGGACAGGGAAGCTGGTCAGAGTTGATGGGAAGGTGGATGGAGCCAAATACAGGGAAAACTTGGAAGAAAACCTCTTGGAGACTGCAAAAGACTTGAGACTGGGGTGGAGGTTCACCTTCCAGCAGGACAATGACCCTAAACATAAAGCCAGGGCAACAATGGAATGGTTTAAAACAAAACATATCTATGTGTTAGAATGGCCCAGTCAAAGTCCAGATCTAAATCCAATCAAGAATCTGTGGCAAGATCTGAAAACTGTTGTTCACAAACGCTGTCCATTAAATCTGACTGAGCTGGAGCTGTTTTGCAAAGAAGAATGGGCAAGGATTTCAGTCTCTAGATGTGCAAAGCTGGTAGAGACATACCCTAAAAGACTGGCAGCTGTAATTGCAGCAAAAGGTGGTTCTACAAAGTATTGACTCAGGGGGCCGAATAATTACGCACACCCCACTTTGCAGTTATTTGTAAAAAATGTTTGGAATGATGTATGATTTTCGATCCACTTCTCACGTGTACACCACTTTGTATTGGTCTTTCAAGTGGAATTCCAATAAAATTTATGCAAGTTTGTGGCAGTAATGTGACAAAATGTGGAAAACTTCAAGGGGGCCGAATACTTTTGCAACCCACTGTAAATACATAATAATAATAATATGGTAGGACATTACACTATGACTATGGTAGGGATACGATTGAGAGCTTTATATACTCTCTTAACCCATTGAAGCTCCAGGACGTTAAAATAAGTCTCTGCACTCTCTTCCCTACAAGATCCTAGATAACACTGTTTTGTTATCTCTGAACTGATAAAAATGCTATACAGCTGTAACAGAATGAAAGAAAAGCACTCTCCTTCCCCTAGGGAATTCAATGGCAAGCCTAATGAATTAACAAGTGGAAAAATAAACATTTAGGAGCAGACAAATGTAACTATTAGGTAGTGTATACAATGTGTTACTAATACATTGTCAAAACAAAAGAACTGTTTTAATAAACAGGAGCTATAGACAAATAAAATGTGAGTGTTTAATGTACAATAGGACTGTTTACATTAAAGCTATAATGTATGAAAGTGAATAAACTATCTTTTTTTCACTTTTTCCCTATTTTCATTTTAAAATGCATAGAAAATAAGGTACCTACTGAAAACTACTATCAGCCACAAAAAGCCTAATTTGTCCTGAACAAAACAATATATAGATCATTTAGTGGTGATAGTTATTGATAAAGTTATTGCCAAAGTAATCAGAACTGAGCTGAATTGTGAAAATGACCAGGGACGCGAAGTACACCACAGAAGATGTTGGTGCTATAACAATACTAAATAATAATAATTAGCTAATTGTGTTAACAAGCAATTGAACAGTTGTACCTAACAAAGTGGCCAGTGAGTGTGAAATACAATTTAGATGTCAACTGTGAGAGCGTCTGATGTGTAGAGGAATGCTGAATCATTCCTGGGTGAAATAACTCATGTTAATTAGTTAACTTTGCACTTTGAAATTAATAAACTATTCCGGGTGATTTGGGATATCAGCAGAAGCCGCAGCCCCCGCAGAGGCCACTGGGGAACGTGTTCCGCGATAAGCAAAGTCACAGGATTACAGCTGCGCCCCTCCCCCTGCTCTGCAGCACATCGCTGTGCGTTCGTTATGAAATAGCGCGCGCCGCAGCCCATCACTGCCGCATTTCCTTGACATTCCAGACATTTTCTCGGGGCCCCAATTCCCCAACCAATATACAAGACAATTTTAATTTTTAATTATCAACCGCCAACATTCAACTTTATTTCAAAGGCATCATTAGCAGGAACATAATGAACAATATGTTATTGGTGCTGCCCTCCCCCCTCTGTGCATCGCTCGTTGCTATCTCTCCATCCTGCTGGGTCATCTGCTTCCTAAAAGCCTCATTCTGGCCGGCCGAAGCCTCTGAGGCGATTCTGGCGTCTGATCAACGTGAAATAAACATCGCTGGTAAACTTCATTACCAGTATTTAAAGGGGCAATGCACTTTTTAGTTTAGGAAAGTTTTAAAGAAAATATTGCTGCGTTATGTCAGTTTAATTCACAAAACAACAATGAAAAATATCATCCTCAGGAGTTGGGATGGGCAGAAGTCCCAATTTCCACCAATGCCGATTTCTGTTACCGTGGTATACCATCATCATCATTGGCCACCAAATCTCTTTCAGGTGATTGTTGCTACGTCTGTGGGTATCATCGGTTAGCGATGCCACATCTTCACTTGTGGCTAAATAAGCCAATAGCAGCGTGGCATTTCTTGCCACATTTGTCACAGATAAAATGTGAATTGGTCAGTGTGACCGAAGGGATGCAAAGTCTTTTCTGCTTTCGTTTTTGAAGCCAGACTTCGTTGTGTCTTTTAGTGCCGGTACTTAAGGATCTAATTTCAGCATGTTTCTCCCAGCCTCCAGTATTAATGCCAAAGCAATCCATATCACGCTTGCAAGAGTCTTTGAATCGAAGCATAGGTCATCCCACTGGTCTTTTTGCATGTGCAATTTGACCCAACAGAACCTGTCAAGGAAATCTTTTGGGGTCCATTTTATGTACGTGACCCAACCAGCGAAGTCTTCTCTGTTTGAGGACCGCCTTGATACTGGTACAGCGTGTCTTCGAGAGAACATCCTCATTGCTCATTTTGTCCTTCCATGTGACTCCTAAAATATATCTTAGACAGCGCATGTGGATAGCATCTAGGTGGTGTTCTTGTTTGGCGTATGTTGTCCACATCTCAGATGTGTACAAAACAGTGCTCAGGATTCAGGTCTGGTACACATGGACTTTGGTGGCAATGGTAATTTTTTTGTTTCTGCAAACACAAGCATAAAGCTTCCCAACAGTTGTTGATGCTTTGCCGATGCGAGAGTGAATTTCTTTGCTATTGGATAGGGCAGATGTTGTTGTGGAGCCAAGATAATAAAAATGATCGACAACTTCAAGAGTAGCACTGTCCAGCGTTATGTTGGGCTGCTGGTCTGTTCCTTGAACTACAACTATGGTCTTTCGGGTGTCGGCACAGGCATAACCAAATCTTGTAATAAGTTCCTGAAGGTCTTCTTTTGCTAAATAAATCCAAACTCGGAAGAGAATGCAAGAATTTTTAACCACTTACGACCCACCCTTTACCCCCCTTAAGGACCAGCGCTGTTTTTACTGATCTGTGCTGGGTGGGCTCTGCAGCCCCCAGCACAGATCAGGTAGCAGGCAGAGAGATCAGATTGCCCCCCTTTTTTCCCCCCTATGGGGATGATGTGCTGGGGGGGTCTGATCTCTTCTGCCTGCTGGGTGATGCGGGGGGGGGGCACCTCAAAGCCCCCCTCCGCGGCGAAATTCCCCCCTCCCTCTCCTACCTGCTGCCCCCCGGCGATCGAGGCTGCACAGGACGCTATCCGTCCTGTGCAGCCAGTGACAGGACGTCCCCTGTCACATGGAGGCGATCCCCGGCCGCTGATTGGCCGGGGATCGCCGATCTGCCTTACGGCGCTGCTGCGCAGCAGCGCCGTACAAATGTAAACAAAGCGGATTATTTCCGCTTGTGTTTACATTTAGCCTGCGAGCCGCCATCGGCGGCCCGCAGGCTATTCACGGAGCCCCCCGCCGTGAATTGACAGGAAGCAGCCGCTCGCGCGAGCGGCTGCTTCCTGATTAATTAGCCTGCAGCTGGCTACGCAGTACTGCGTCGCTGGTCCTGCAGCTGCCACTTTGCCGACGCACGGTATAAGCGTGCGGTCGGCAAGTGGTTAAAATGGAAATCGGATTGCCGTGGTAATTATAGACCAATCAAAAGGCTCGGATACAACAGAGCATTTTGAGGTTTTCCGATTTCCAAGGTAAATCACCGCATTCTCTGATTGTCCAATACTACCAAGTATTTCCAACTTTCTGAATTTTCGCTGTAGATCCGACTTCCAATTTCCATTGCCTATTTCCTTTCCCGGGGGAAATTCTATCTTTCCTAATTAGGAGGCATTGCTTACAAGCAATTTTGGCATTTATTTGGCTTCAGGCAAAAAAAAATAAAGACTTCACTATAAACCTGAAAAACCAAAGCATGCAGAACACAGGTTGCTACATCATATTATCTGTTCTATGACAATATATACATTTCCTCTAAGTTAGGGATGTCCAACTCCAGTCTTTGAGGGCCTCATTTGTGTTTAGGATGGACAGAGGAATGGAGTGTTCTATTAGATGAAGCACACTTTTCCTGATTCAGTCTTATCAATTAACTGGAGCTGTGTCAAAAATATGTTAGGACTTTGGCCCTTGAAGACCAGAGTATGGCATCCCTGGTCTAAGTGTACAATGCCCATCCACACAGGACCATTTTTCAGTGATGTAAAACATCAAAATCAGACCTGCCCTTGAAGTATCTATAAATTGGACAGGTCTAGGACACAGAGTTGGACACATGCAGTGACACACTTGGATACATGTGCATGTTTTGGTGAAACTACACAGATCCTTAAAATTGAGCCAGGTCATTTTGGCACCCGCTCGTGGCCATGCAACGTCTGATTTGGGTGCCGCCATAGGTCGTAATGTTAATTATTGCTACAATGGCACAGCATGGATTTTGATAAAATTAATACAATTTGGGTGCGGCAATAGCCATACTGGCTTCACTGAAAGCTTCCATGTCCCCAACCAATACTCGGAGTCCCACCTTAGTTTTTTTTTGGCAGCTTACAATCTAAAGCAATTTACAATTGCTCATTACCTGGTTTTCAGTGCATTTGCTGTGATCTTTGCATGGCGCTTGGATTTATCCTTTGGTATCTGGGACACGAGTACTTTAATTTGCGGCATTCCTCGCACGTGTGTAGAATTAGCCAAAGCGTTTGGCATTTGTTCATGTGACTTTCCTTAAAGAATACCATTTAACAGGGCAGAGGCGCAGCTCTTAAGCGAATAACACCGAAATTCGATATTAAACGCCACTGTAGAGCAAGAAAAGAGACATTTGGCAGTCGTAGTTGAGTAACATAATCCTCCACCTCTGTTCCGTCTATAAAACATCCTAACACACGAAGCACAGCAAGAACCGCGACTGCCAATGACTTCTTCTTAAAGTGCTAAATCAATCATTTATGAGTGTGAAGACCGACATGAACCAAGCTTTAATATATTTTAATGGAAGCAGCCAGCTCGATGTGGCGTGGCGATAAATCTCTCCACTTTGATTGGACCTTGCGACAGCGTGCCAGAATTCGCACGGAATGGGGTGACGTGGGCCGTTATTAATTACCCGGGGTGATGGAAGGGAGATTAAAAAAAGAAAGTGCAGATCTGGGCAAAAAGGCAAAAGTACATCAGGCAGTTAATTAAAATCCAGTAATTTATAGTCAGGTTCTCCGGACTGTCATGGCCGTGGTGATGTCAGATGACCCCCATTGTTCTAAATATACGGAGCTAATAATAGACCCAGGTAAATGCTCAGTGCAGAGCAACTCATTGGGAGAGACACTATAAATAATGAAATCTTATGAAGTGAAGTGTAACAATTGTATAAAAGCACTGTTGCTTACAATCGCTACAGTCATTTTTGCATCGAAAATGGCAATTTCAAATTTGAGAACATTTTTGCAAAAACACATTGTATTTTTGCATTATGTGGGCAGCATGGTGGCGTAGTGGTTAGCGCCCTCGCCTTGCAGCGATGGGTCCCCCGATTTGAATCCCAGCCAGGTCAACATCCGCAGGGAGTTTGTATGTTCTCCCCGTGTCTGCGTGGGTTTCCTCCAAGCACTCTGGCTCCCTTCCAGATCCCAAAAATATACAGATAAGTTAATTGGCTTTCCTCCAAATAGGCCTTTGGCTATGGTACATGTGCTACACAATACATACATAGACATATGACTATGGTAGGGATTAGATTGTGAGCTCCTCTGAGGGACAGTTAGTGACAAGACAATATACTCTGTACAGCACTGCTGAAGATGTTGGCGCTTTATAAATCTATATATATAATTGAGTAAGTGCCTAAACCTTCAAGCAAGAAGAAGAAGTGCAAAAAGGGATCCGCAAACCAGAACAGGTTGAGGTAAAAAAAGGCTGAAATGTTTATTTGAAAATCCACAGACAAGGCAATAAAATCACAGGGTCAACTAATGCGTATCGGGCCTACCATCCGCCCTTAATCATAGTTAAGAGTGTACCTGTGCAAGAGGAAATTTATATGAAACCAGGGGAGAGAAAACTCCGCCCCCGGGAACACACAAACCGCCTCTTAAAGAGACATACATCCCCAAAGAATACAATGTAAAAATACAATAATAACATTGAAAATATTACATAAAAATATGTAAAAATATGTAAAAAAGAGTTGTCACTGACAAACCATGCAAGTAGAAATGGACAGGAAAGGAGAGAGGACAGCAGCGGCAAATCACATAAATTGTTATCTAAGCACAACATATATGGTTATGGAGAGGAAAAAGGCCTCAATGTGTGTAAACCAGGCTCAGATCCCATCTCCTATTTAAACCTTGTGGCATACGGGTGCCTAACCTGTGAATCCAAAAGGCTTCACGTTTTAAAAGCAATCTCTGCAGATCACCTCCCCTGACTGGACATACCACCCGCTCCACTCCCTGAAAGGCAAAGGAAGAGAGATCTCTCTCATGTACTGTTTCAAAATGTTTGGAGACCGCAGATTTGCGAAAAGTGTTCCAGTTGGTGCCACAGTAGTGTTCCGCTATGCGGGCTCTGAGGTGACGAGTAGTGCACCCCACATATTGTATACGACATGTCATGCAAGAAATAACATAGATCGTGTATTTAGTGTCGCAGTTGACATACTGCTTGATAGGAAAACTTTTATTGTGAGCAAAGGAAAATATCAAATTGCTTTTTTTGTGGCACTGACAATAATTACATGTGGAAAACCCACAAGGATAGGAACCCACTGTGGCTAGCCATGTCGGGGTGCGGGAAGAGGAGGGAGACCGAAAAAGACTGGGTGAAAGGATGGACCCCAGTGTACGGGCCCTCCTGGCAGAAATTCCCCCCACGTCTTACTATCGTACACCAAAGAGAACGACCAAACCAAAAAAGCGGAAACAAAAAAGAAACGCACCCGGAGAGCGGGGTGTAAACACACCAAACTCAAATCCATGTTAGGGGATTCAGACCCCCCCACATACAATGTTGTTAATCTCTCTAGTCATGTTCTTTCCCCTGACCAGATCAACCTTTTGTCTAGAGGTTTGTCTTTCGCTCCCTCATGTCACTTTGATCTGTTTCACACCATCCTGGATCTCAACAAATTTGTGAGAAACCTAGTGGTGAGAAAACATTTCTTATTGGATGACTCTGATTCCATAGAATCCCGTGAGTTGCCTCCCTTGTCCCAGAATTATATTGAGGATGTCTCCTCGTTTCAGGACATTAGGACCCTTAGTGCACTACGGGATTTGGATGAACATAAACCAGACGGAGTGGGTTTGCAACAGGTGGTTCCAATTAGAATTTCTAATCCATCTTTCTACCCAGTCAATGCCAGGTCTCCTGAATTGGATTCTTTTCAGGATCTCATTGAGGGGGAGTTGACCGTGTTGTCCAGGACATCCAGGGCTCCCTCCGACCTCTCAGTCTCCGAGCGACACGCTCTTGCTATTCTTGAAAGTAATAAAGACATTGTCATACGCTCGGCAGACAAGGGGGGTTCGGTCGTTGTCCAGGATGCGTTGGACTACAGAGCGGAAGCCCTCAGACAATTGAGGGATGTGGATGTGTATCGGCCCTTACTCCGGGATCCCACACAGGATTTCCTGCAGGATCTTCGGGTGCTGCTGGACCTCGGGCACAGCACGGGTGTACTAACCAAATGGATGTCAGAGTTCTTGTATCCATTGCACCCGGTTGTGCCCGTCTTCCACCATCTCCCGAAGATCTATAAACCGGACGTTCCCCCGTGGGGCCGGCCAATTGTGGTCGGGATTGGCTCTGTGGGTGAGCGTCTGGGTGAGTGGGTCGATGCACATCTACAGCCCCTTGTCACTAGACTTCCGGGTTACCTGCAGGACACCCGTCATGTTCTCTCAAGCTTTGACAGCTTTCCCTGGGAGGACGGGTTCCTGTGGGTGACTATGGATGTCACATCACTTTATTCCTCCATTCCACATGACTTAGCTTTGGAAGCCATGGATTTCCATCTCTGTAAATATTCTTCCTTTGACGAGCCCCTACAGGCTTTCCTCAGGAGGGCGGTGGGGTACCTCCTCACGCACAATTATTTTATGTTTGATTTGGGGTTTTATCTCCAGAGGTGCGGAGCTTCCATGGGAGCAAAATTTTCCCCCTCCCTTGCGAACCTCTACATGGAGGGGTGGGAGGAGCTCCGCATCTTTGGGGATGACAACCCCTATGCCTCCCACATCATTTGGTATTGCAGGTTCATTGACGACTTACTTTTGGTGTGGGGGGGCCCTCCCGCTCTCCTGGGGGATTTTCTAATTTATGTCAACAGCAATGACCTTAATTTAAAATTCACTATGAGCTCAGATCCGGTCAAAATTGATTATTTGGATCTCACTCTCACAGGGAATCCCTCATCACACACAGTCATCACCCGTACCTTTCGGAAACCCACTGCGGGCAATTCCATCCTGCTTGCCAACTCGTGTCACCCCAGACACACCCTAAATGCTATCCCCACGGGGGAATTCATAAGGGCTGCACACAACTGCTCGGATCCAGTTGATCTAGAACAGGAGTGTAACCTGGTGGAGACCAGACTTAAACAAAGAGGCTATACTAGAAGACAGTTGGCTGTGGGGCGCCAAAAGGGTACAAATAGACCATGTTCAGATCTATTGAGGAATAGGGTGGCGAGGGGGGCCGGAGAGGATCGGGTCACTTTTGTCACCGGCTACAGCCTTGAGTATAATAAAATTACAAGCATTATTAGAAAGTATATTTTGCTGTATCCGGATACAAAACTCAAAACCATCCTGGATAAAGGATGTCGCTTTTCTGCCAGGAGGGCCCGTACACTGGGGTCCATCCTTTCACCCAGTCTTTTTCGGTCTCCCTCCTCTTCCCGCACCCCGACATGGCTAGCCACAGTGGGTTCCTATCCTTGTGGGTTTTCCACATGTAATTATTGTCAGTGCCACAAAAAAAGCAATTTGATATTTTCCTTTGCTCACAATAAAAGTTTTCCTATCAAGCAGTATGTCAACTGCGACACTAAATACACGATCTATGTTATTTCTTGCATGACATGTCGTATACAATATGTGGGGTGCACTACTCGTCACCTCAGAGCCCGCATAGCGGAACACTACTGTGGCACCAACTGGAACACTTTTCGCAAATCTGCGGTCTCCAAACATTTTGAAACAGTACATGAGAGAGATCTCTCTTCCTTTGCCTTTCAGGGAGTGGAGCGGGTGGTATGTCCAGTCAGGGGAGGTGATCTGCAGAGATTGCTTTTAAAACGTGAAGCCTTTTGGATTCACAGGTTAGGCACCCGTATGCCACAAGGTTTAAATAGGAGATGGGATCTGAGCCTGGTTTACACACATTGAGGCCTTTTTCCTCTCCATAACCATATATGTTGTGCTTAGATAACAATTTATGTGATTTGCCGCTGCTGTCCTCTCTCCTTTCCTGTCCATTTCTACTTGCATGGTTTGTCAGTGACAACTCTTTTTTACATATTTTTACATATTTTTATGTAATATTTTCAATGTTATTATTGTATTTTTACATTGTATTCTTTGGGGATGTATGTCTCTTTAAGAGGCGGTTTGTGTGTTCCCGGGGGCGGAGTTTTCTCTCCCCTGGTTTCATATAAATTTCCTCTTGCACAGGTACACTCTTAACTACGATTAAGGGCGGATGGTAGGCCCGATACGCGTTAGTTGACCCTTTGATTTTATTGCCTTGTCTGTGGATTTTCAAATAAACATTTCAGCCTTTTTTTACCTCAACCTGTTCTGGTTTGCGGATCCCTTTTTGCACTTCTCTACTACCATGGCCTGGCTTGCCTGATCCTGCACCGACCGGTATGATGGCTGGGGGTAGAGCGTCATGATCCTCCTTACTGCAAGAAGAAGAAGTAGTGCCCTGCCCCCAGGGGCGGTCCAAGCAAGAAGAAGGGGCCGGACCAAGCAAGAAGAAGAAGTAGCGCCCCGCCCGCTGCCTCTCTTAATAGCGGCGGCTGCTACTGAACTTAAGCTAGAGGGAGAGCGCAGATGGGGACCCAGGTGAGGGAGGGGGGGTCTGACCCCCCCCCCCCCTCCCCTCCGCTCTGCCCAATACCCCATTCCTGCCCGCTACTCCTTCCAGCTTGGTGGCAAGTGTAGGACCGGCATTCATAATTATCCATCGTATGCTACGCCGCGGGTCGGCTAGTACTAAATAATACTAATAAAAAAAAGGATTTGCAAAAACATAATACAACATTATTTTTGCAGCGAAAAAGCAAAAAAAATCTTTTATATTAGAGTGAAAACGCAATTTTGTGTTTATTTTAGCACAAAAAATCATGACAAATTTTGAAAATTTACAAACGTATTATTATTTAACCACTTCACCACTGAGGGGTTTTACCCCCTGAGCACCAGAGCAATTTTCACCTTTCAGCGCTCCTTCCATTCATTCGTCTATAACTTTATCATTACTTATCGCAATGAAATGAACTATATCTTGTTTTTTCCGCCACCAATTAGGCTTTCTTTAGGTGGGACATTATGCCAAGAATTATTTTTTTCTAAATGTGTTTTAATGGGAAAAAAGGAAAAATGTGGGGAAAAAAAAAATTAGTTTTCAGTTTTCGGCCATTATAGTTTTTAAATAATGCATGCTACTGTAATTAAAACCCATGAAATTTATTTGCCCTTTTGTCCCGGTTATAAAACCATTTAAATTATGTCCCTATCACAATGTTTGGCGCCAATATTTTATTTGGAAATAAAGGTGCATTTTTTTCAGTTTTGCGTCCATCCCTAATTACAAGCCCATAGTTTATAAAGTAACAGTGTTATACCCTCTTGACATAAATATTTAAAAAGTTCAGTCCCTAAGGTAACTATTTATGTATTTTTTTTAATTAATTACAAAAAAAAAAAAAAATGGGGAGTGTGGGAGGTAATGAGTTAATTTTTTGTGTAAAAATCATTTATTTGTATGTGAAAAATGTGTAGGGTGTAGTTTACTATTTGGCCACAAGATGGCCACAGTAACTTTTTGTTTTACTGCGACCTCCAAGCGTCCCTCCGGAAGCTTGGAGGAAGTATAAGGAGGCTGGACACGTGAGTTTTTTCTCACAATGATCGCGCTGCCCATAGGAGAGCAGCGGATCATTGTGGAGCTTAGATCAACGAACGGGAATGGATTTTCCCGTTCATTGATCTCCGGGCGAGCGGGCGGCGGCGTGTTTACTAGCGGCGGGCGGCGTGTTTACGAGCGGGAGCACGGACAGCGTCGGGTACGCGGAAAGTACGGATTTCTCCGTCCCTGGGGGTTAAAGGATGGAAAAAGGGACGGAGAAATTCGTACGGGCGGGGGTAAAGTGGTTAAAGTCGAATTATTTTCGCAAAAATTAATGCAAAATCAATATCGGCATTTTCGCTCATCCCTGACTATAAATTATGAAATCTTATGAAATGTGGCCTAAACATTGTATAAAAGTCATTTATCATATTTGTCATGCGTACCCTCACTTCAATCTACTCAATATTCCAACAGTATTTCAATAGTAATACGAATCATAAATGCCATTATTTCAATTGGTTTACAGTTGATTCTATAATTTTTTTTAGCACCCAATGCCAAATCTATAGGGATTATTTGTATTGTTATTTCAAATTTTTATAATACTGACATCTTCCCCAACGCTGTACTTAGTACTATAATGTCTAGTCACTAACAATCTAATCCTGCCATAGTCATATGTCTATATCGTGTAGTGTATGTCGGTAATCTAGGGCCAGTTTTTGGGGGGAAGACAATTAACTTATTTGTATGTTTTTGGGATGTTGGAGGAAACCGGAGTTCCCGGAAGAAACACACACACACACACAGGGAGTAAAAAAATCCTTTCAGATAGTGCCCTAGCGGGGGTCCGAACTGGGGGCCCAGCCATGCAAGGGGAGAGCACTAACCACTACGTCACTTGCTGCCCTCAAGGGTGACCTCAAATTTTCACCATTTTAAGATCTACATTTTTGCACAAATGGCCTTTAGGGGTCTATATGAAAAGGGCGCCTGTAAAAAAGGGTGCCTGGTGGAGCCCATATATACCAACTTCGGCTACAAAAAAGGCGCCTGGTGTAGCCCATATAAAAAATTCGGCTACAAAAAAAAGGAGCCTGGTGTAGCCCATATAAAAATTTGGCTACAAAAAAACTCTGGGATGCGTGATTACTATTCCCCCTCCAGGCCGCCATGGATAGTGGAGGAATGAAATAATTCGGCTTCCAGCGCTTGTAGCCCATATAAAAACTTCACCTACAAAAAAGGCGCCTGGTGCAGCCCATATAAAAACTTTGGCTACAAAAAAAAAGCAATAATATGGGCTACAGAGGAGCGCCCTACTGTAGCCGAAAACCTTGTAGCCGAAAAAATATGGGCTACAAAGGGGAGCCCGCTTGTAGCCTATATTAAAACTCGGGCGCCCTTTTCTACACCTTGTAGCCCATATTTCCAAAAATAACATTGATGTCTATGGCGGCGCCCTTTTCATACAGGCAGCTCAGGCGCCCTTTTCAACCGATGCCGGCCTTTATTCAATTTACTACTAGATAATTTTTCATCTTCTGCCATAATTTTAAGCACTCTACAATTGAAAAGGTACCAAAAAGTTGCTGAAAAAGTACTACCAAAATTATTCTGAGTATTTTTTTGCTTGCTGGTGGCTTAAAAGGCATTTTATTGATAAGATGTGGACATTTGGAGAAAAAGTGAATTGAATCGGGCCTATGTTTTTTGCTTATGAATTGTTTGTGGTAGGTGTGACTAGGGATGTGGTGGGGTGTGACAAAGGGTGTGGTAGGGGCGTGTCTTAAAGCTGTCCCTCTTTCTAATCATAAAAAAAGTATGCAAAAATCTGAATATAATGGGTTAAATCATTTCACCCCCATACTTTACGCCTATAAAATTCTGCCAAAATCCCCAAAACTAACCTATATGCCCGAAAGAAACCGTCGTGTTTTGTATTTCCAAAACACATCATCGTAAAGTTTTAAAACCAACTCAAACTCATTAGCATATTTCTACTACTAGCCAATCACACAGCAGTCAGCTTTTTCTCTTCCATCCACCTAAACTAGGCAAACTTTTCAAGTTTCGAGTCAAACATGTAAATTGTTTACCGAAATCCCGCTGCTCTGTTAAAAGTTGAAAAAAAAAAAAACTTTGCCTCTCTTTCATTTAAAATGCCCAGCATGCCGCCCCGTCTCTTGACGACCGAGGGATAAATCTATCATCTAGACTTCCGCATCCAGGTACAGTTAAAAGCGTGCATAGGCCGGCGTGTTTAATATCTCTGCCTCATCCGTTGTGTGTCCCAAGGTGTTTCATCTGCTGTTTGAAGTCTCTGCCCTAATCATCACAAGCCAAACTTTCCATTTGAGGGGAGATGAGAATAGCTGCGAATCTCAGGCAGCGATAGGTGCCGCCGAGATAGGTGGAAGAGAAAAAATCATGATAGTCACATTACTTTGTGATTTCACCAGGGTTGAAAGAGCAGCCGCAGAGGCGAATGCTTTTGACCCGAAGCCTTTTTATGACATTCGACTTCTAAGCTGGAAGATCTCTCGCCACATCTAACACCGATGGAGAGTCTTTTTGCCCATTTTTTTTTCTTTTTTTTTTTTACCGTAGGCTTTGAGCACAGGGCTGAGTTTCACTTAAGATAAGAAGGCCTTAAAATGCTAAGTTGATTTCAAAGATGAAGCGATTCTTCATTTGATGTGGATGACCGTCCTCTGACTGCTTGGGTTTTTCTCATTCGGCGATAGCCAAAGGACACATTTTGTTTTCCTTAGTTACAAGCCAGAGAACAAAAAAACTCTGAAATAGTGGAATTACTTCAGCTAGTGAGGATATAGGCAATGATATTTTTTATAAGAGACTGAGTGAGGAAAAAAATACAAAAACAAGAATAACATCTTGGAAATAGGCTTTTAACATCTGCAAGGAAAAGGTTTGTTGGGATGATCGGAAACGCCGATTTCTGATTATGTGGAAATTCCAATTTCAACCAATGCCGATGACGGATTCCGCAGGTTTCCGATTCCGATTAGTATTTTTTTTTTTGGGTAATTTTTTGCTTACTCTGATTGGCTCAATACTTCCGATTTGACTCTGCATTCTTTGATTGGTCCAATGCTTCTGAGTTCTGTGACTGGGCTAAAATTACTGAGCGGCAGTAATGCCGTATTTCTGCAGAAATCCAATTCCCGTTTTCCAAGTTCCGATGGGAAATGCCGATTTCCAATTGGAAATGTGGACATTTCATCTGAATAATCATCTAGAGGTTTGTATGGAATTGTCTGAGGCCACTGTCACTAATTCCTCTGAATCTCGTGTCAACAATGTTCCTGGCACTTCCGGGCCGACTCGAGAGGTCACATGCCTGCCTGCTCCGGGTCTCCTGTAGTGTGCACGCCGGTGCGCAGTCTGACTGGCAGCAGCCAAGGATGGAAGCAGATGACCACACATCAATCCTATAACCTCGGGCACTGCCGAACATGATGACAACTGATATATTACATGTCAGCTGACACTCAGGTAGCTTGGATGCGGTTGATTGGTGGATGGTGTGGGTGGCCAGCCACTGGTGAGTGCACAATTTAAAAACCTTGCTTTGCTCATTGTCATTTGTCCGTGATAGCATTAGTTGCTGGATGTGAATTACTTGTTCTAATGTAGAAACTACTTGTTATTGATGACTTGCTTGGAGTCGACTACTCCCTGGATTGCTGCCTGGACTGACCACTTGCTTGGACCTGACTGTTCTCTGTATTGCTGTCTGGACTGACCCTTTGCTTGGACCTAAGTAGTCTTTGGATTGCTGCCTGGACTGACCCCCTGCTTGGAAGCTGACTACTCCCTGGATTGCTGCCTGGACTGACCACTTGCTTGGACCTGACTAGTTTCTTGATTGCTGCCTGGACTGACCCCTTGCTTGGACCTAACTAGTCTCTGGATTGCTACCAGGACTGACCCCTTGCTTGGACCTAACTACTCTCTGGTTTGCTGCCTCAACTGACCTCTGCCTAGCTTGACTATTCTTACGCCTCTTCCCTGGTAACATGACCCAGCCCTGTTTCTAGGGGTGGGCCAGGCGGGTGTCATCCTGGGGCGCAGTGAGAAAGGGGGGCATAGTGAAGGAGGGGGAGTAGCGCCACACTGGGATTCAGGCATGGGGGGCAATGCCCCTCTCCCTCTCCTCGGGTCCCCCCATTGAAGATATGTATGGGGTGTTAGTAAAAACTCACCTTCTGGGCTCTAGGCAATGATCACATGTCGCCGGGCTGTGTACAGTGCCGCTCACAGGAAGTAGCAGTAGCAGTAGCTAACACTACTTCCTGTAAGCGGAACTGATCTGTCAGATTTTCATCCCATACTGTAAGTGACAGTGACATAGGAGAAACTTAATATATCGGTCATTTTACTCTGTGAGAAATGTACTTTTATGTGTATACATTCTACATCTTCTTTGTGGTAGTCATCATTTAAAGGGAACCTTAACTGAGAGGGATATAGATTCTTCCTTTTCAAATAATACCAGTTGCCTGACTCTCCTGCTGACAGTGTGTCTCTAATACTTTTAGCCACAGCCCCTCAACAAGCATGCAGATCAGCTGCTCTGACTGAAGTCAGACTGGATTAGCTGCATGCTTGTTTCAGGTATGTGATTAAGCCACTGCTGCAGCCAAAGAGATCAGCAGGACTGCCAGGCAACTGGTATTGTTTCAAAGTAATCATCCATATCCCTCTCAGCCTGGACTGACCCCTTGCTTGGACCTAACTAGTCTTTGGATTGCTGCCTGGACTGACCCCCTGCTTGGAAGCTGACTACAGGATTGCTTAATTCAGCCCCTGTCCCCTTTAAAACAAATATATATATATATATATATATATATATATATATATATATATATATATATATATATATATATATAACAATGCTACGCCCAAATACAGTTTTCTTGCAACCTGCTGAGAATCCCCACATAAAGCTGGTCTTGGGTGAGTATTACATGTGCATATTGCCGGATTTAATATCTTCTCATAAAGTCCTTATATCACACACATATCCAGATGTACATGAGCACTGTTATTTTCTAGGCTTTGAATATTCTTTCCCCTCTCCTGTGGGTAAAGTCATCTGCATTTCATAAAACTGATCGCATCGAATCAATCTGCGGATTGTTTGCCTTTGCAAGAGGAAACTGTAAATCCCTCTCTTTGTAGAGGATATGCAATTTATTCACACTGGAATTTACTGTAAAGCCAGCAAAGTCTTGTTTCTCTCATAGAAAAGGGAAGAAGAAAGCAAGTTTGAGAATGAAATAAACAGTTTTCCCACACCGTAAAACCTCCCGCTAAAGTCACAGAGAACCTGCAGCTGACATTTTATCTAAGGCCACGTCCACAGTGAAGTGTTGCAGTGCAATGGCCACTTTATAATGCCGCTGACCATCAGGGCCGGATTTGTACTTTTTACCGCCCAAGACCACTGTCACCAGCCGCCCCCCTTCAGTATAGGTAGCCAGATGACCCCTCCCCTTTCCCTCTAGTATAGGTAGCCTGATGACCCCTCCCCCTCAACTATAGGTAGCTAGGTGACTCCCTTAATCCCTCCCTTTCCCAGTCCCACTTTTCAGTATAGGTAGCCAGCTCGCCCTCACACCGCAGCAGCCATCATTGTCACCTCTGCGCTCATCTCCAGCACAGAAGCTTCCTCTTCCCCTCTGTCTCCTTCAGCCGCTGTTCTACATCTGTCCCTCCAACCAGCATCTTTTACCTGTGACTTGTCAGCATGTTACCAGCGAGTCAGACAGGAAGAGGAAGCTTCTACGCTGGAGACGAGCGGAGATGTGAGCGACTGGCGGCTGCTATTCCATATCCTCTGCTTGTAACTCTGCAATGCTGCCCAAGTTCATAGTCGCCGGCCACCACGCCAATGTGCAGAGAGCAGGGCGGTGCGATACTGTGGTCAGGCGCTCACTTAATGTCCCTGCATTGCAGCATTTGCAAGCCTGCAAATGCTACACCAGTTTAGCCTGCTAATTTGGTGCCCTTCCTCCTGTGGTGCCCTAGGCCATGGCCTTCGCCTAAATCCGGCCTAAATCCGGCCCTGCTGACCACACTGCAATGCACCGCAAGTAATAGTACAGAAATGTTTGACACTTCATGGTATGTATATAGCTGAATTGCACATATATATTACCACTGAGGTAAATCCTACGCCGCACTTGTGGCTGTCTAAGTATCACCTGCCATTTCCGCTTCCGCTTCCGACGTGATCGTGCGCACCCGAGAGGGGAGATTAAGCTGTGATATGACAGATGACATATCCCCTCAGTGATCAGCAGCCATGGCGATTGGCTTCTGATCACATGAGCTCTACGATCACTGGCGGATCGGAGTGATCACTATTAAAGCAACGGTCGGTAGAAGGGGAAGAAGAGGATCCACTCACCTTCCTGATGTTCACCTGGTGATCTTCAATCCCCTGCACTCTAGCATATGCTCTAGCGGCATCTCTGCTTGCTCTGAATTAAGTGCCGGGTCCCGGCTTGATGACATCATCAAGCCGCGACCTGGAACTTAACGGCAATGCAAGCGAGGATGCCGGCCAGAGCAGAGGGGCTAGAGCTGCTCACCATTGGAGCCTGTGAGGTGAGTAATGGCTGCTGGCTATACGGGGAACACCTGGCCAGTGGCCACACTGGGGACAGCATGCCCAGGTAGCCCTAGCAGGGATCCAGCTGCCTGAGCCCTTTCCCACATGTAAAATGGCTTGGTCCTTAAAGAGACTCCGTAACAAAAATTGCATCCTGTTTTTTATCATCCTACAAGTTCCAAAAGCTATTCTAATGTGTTCTGGCTTACTGCAGCACTTTGTACTATCACAGTCTCTGTAATAAATCAACTTATCTATCTCTTGTCAGACTTGTCAGCCTGTGTCTGGAAGGCTGCCAAGTTCTTCAGTGTTGTGGTTCTGCTATGAACTTCGCCTTCCAGGCCCCTCTATGCACACTGCCTGTGTGTTATTTAGATTAGAGGAGCTTCTCTCTTCTCTCTTATCTTTTACAAGCTGGATAAATCGTCCTCTGAGCTGGCTGGGCTTTCACATAGTGAGGAATTACAGACAAGGGCAAAGCTGTTTGCAGGAAGAAAAGAGCAGCCTGAAACTTCAGTGCATGAGAGATGCAGGAGGAAAGAAACACACAAATGATCTCTTGAGATTCAAAAGGAAGGCTGTATACAGCCTGCTTGTGTATGGATGTATTTTCTATGTGTGGACATACTGTACATCAACCTACTTCCTGTTTTGGTGGCCATTTTGTTTGTTTATAAACAAACTTTTTAAAACTGTTTTTAACCACTTTTAATGCGGCGGGGAGCGGCGAAATTGTGACAGAGGGTAATAGGAGATGTCCCCTAACGCACTGGTATGTTTACTTTTGTGCGATTTTAACAATACAGATTCTCTTTAAGGGGTGTTATGTAGCCAGTCCCCAAAGGGTTAAACAGTGAGCGGTGGTGTTGTTTTATGGGCAAGGCCCCCCCCCCATCCCCCCTCCACCCACACACACACTTTTTTTTCTGCTACCTTCCAATACTTAACCCATTCGCGTTCCGTCGTTTTCACTTGAGAAATGTTCACCTCCCATTCATTAGCCTATAACTTTATCACTACTTATCACAATGAACTGATCTATATCTTGTTTTTTCCGCCACCAATTAGGCTTTCTTTGGGGGGTACATTTTGCTAAGAGCCACTTTACTGTAAATGTATTTTAACAGGAAGAATAAGAAAAAAACGGAAACAATTCATTATTTCTCAGTTTTCAGCCATTATAAATTTAAAATAATACATAAAATAATACATGACTCCATTGTTAAAACTCACATATTGTATTTGCCCATATGTCCCGGTTATTACACCGTTAAAATTATGTCCCTATTAGTGTTGGGCGAACACCTGGATGTTCAGGTTCGCGAACGTTCGCCGAACATGGCCGCGATGTTCGGGTGTTCGCGCCGAACTCCGAACATAATGGAAGTCAATGGGGACCCGAACTTTCGTGCTTTGTAAAGCCTCCTTACATGCTACATACCCCAAATTTACAGGGTATGTGCACCTTGGGAGTGGGTACAAGAGGAAAAAAAATAGCAAAAAGAGCTTATAGTTTTTGAGAAAATCAATTTTAAAGTTTCAAAGGGAAAACTGTCTTTAAACAGCGGGAAATGTCTGTTTTCTTTGCACAGGTAGCATGCATTTTGCCGCCATGCAGTCATAAATGTAATAAAGATAAGAGGTTCCATAAACAGGGACCGGAAACGCTAACCCAGCAGCAGCACACGTGATGGAACAGGAGGAGGCGCAGGAGGAGAAGGCCACGCTTTGAGACACAACAACCCAGGCCTTGCATGAGGACAAGAAGCGTGCGGATAGCATGCTTTTTGCCGCCATGCAGTCATAAATGTAATAAAGATAAGAGGTTCCATAAACAGGGACCGGAAACGCTAACCCAGCAGCAGCACACGTGATGGAACAGGAGGAGGCGCAGGAGGAGAAGGCCACGCTTTCAGACACAACAACCCAGGCCTTGCATGAGGACAAGAAGCGTGCAGATAGAATGCTTTTTGCCGCCATGCAGTCATAAATGTAATAAAGATAAGAGGTTCCATAAACAGGGACCGGAAACGCTAACCCAGCAGCAGCACACGTGATGGAACAGGAGGAGGCGCAGGAGGAGAAGGCCACGCTTTGAGACACAACAACCCAGGCCTTGCCTGAGGACAAGAAGCGTGCGGATAGCATGCTTTTTGCCGCCATGCAGTCATAAATGTAATAAAGATAAGAGGTTCCATAAACAGGGACCGGCAACGCTAACCCAGCAGCAGCACACGTGATGGAACAGGAGGAGGCGCAGGAGGAGAAGGCCACGCTTTCAGACACAACAACCCAGGCCTTGCATGAGGACAAGAAGCGTGCGGATAGCATGCTTTTTGCCGCCATGCAGTCATAAATGTAATAAAGATAAGAGGTTCCATAAACAGGGACCGGAAACGCTAACCCAGCAGCAGCACACGTGATGGAACAGGAGGAGGCGCAGGAGGAGAAGGCCACGCTTTCAGACACAACAACCCAGGCCTTGCATGAGGACAAGAAGAGTGCGGATAGCATGCTTTTTGCCGCCATGCAGTCTTAAATGTAATAAAGATAAGAGGTTCCATAAACAGGGACCGGAAACGCTAACCCAGCAGCAGCACACGTGATGGAACAGGAGGAGGCGCAGGAGGAGAAGGCCTCGCTTTCAGACACAACAACCCAGGCCTTGCATGAGGACAAGAAGCGTGCGGATAGCATGCTTTTTGCCGCCATGCAGTCATAAATGTAATAAAGATAAGAGGTTCCATAAACAGGGACCGGCAACGCTAACCCATCACAGATGGTCATTGTTCATGTTACTTGGTTGGGGTCCAGGAGTGTTGCATAGTCGTTTCCAATCCAGGATTGATTCATTTTAATTTGAGTCAGACGGTCTGCATTTTCTGTGGAGAGGCGGATACGCCGATCTGTGACGATGCCTCCGGCAGCACTGAAACAGCGTTCCGACATAACGCTGGCTGCCGGGCAAGCCAGCACCTCTATTGCGTACATTGCCAGTTGGTGCCAGGTGTCTAGCTTCGATACCCAATAGTTGAAGGGTGCAGATGGATTGTTCAACACAGCTACGCCATCTGACATGTAGTCCTTGACTATCTTCTCCAGGCGATCGGTGTTGGAGGTGGATCTGCACGCTTGCTGTTCTGTCGGCTGCTGCATGGGTGTCAGAAAATTTTCCCACTCCAAGGACACTGCCGATACCATTCCCTTTTGGGCATTAGCTGCGGCTTGTGTTGTTTGCTGCCCTCCTGGTCGTCCTGGGTTTGCGGAAGTCAGTCTGTCGGCGTAGAGGAGGGGGAGGATGTCAATCTCCTCTCTAAAGTCTCCACAAGGGCCTGCTGGTATTCTTCCATTTTGACCTGTCTGACTCTTTCTACAAGCAGTTTTGGAACATTGTGTTTGTACCGTGGATCCAGAAGGGTATAAACCCAGTAATTGGTGTTGTCCAGAATGCGCACAATGCGTGGGTCGCGTTCAATGCAGTCTAGCATGAATTGAGCCATGTGTGCCAGAGTCCTGCCAGAATCCTCACCATCCTCTTGTGAGCGTTGTGATAGTTGTTGTGATGCATCATAGTCGTCACCTTCTTCCTGGTCTGCTTCTGCTGACCATTCGCGCTGAATTGTGGAAGTCCAACGTGCACCGCTCTGGCCCTCGTCAGTGGTGGCATGAAATTCCTGCTCCAACTCCAGCTGTTCCTCCTCCTCTTCTTCGTCATAGCTGCTGGGGCCAGCGTTTCCTGAGGCGGATGGCCTGATGTTGGTACCATCACGCTGATCGTTTTCTCCTTCAGATTCCCCCAGTTGCATCATGACAGCTGCTTCCTTGATTTTCAACATTGACTTCTTCAGTAAACACAGCAGTGGTATGGTAATGCTGACTGAAGAGTTGTCACTGCTCACAAGCAACGTGGATTGCTCAAAATTTTGGAGGACTTGGCAGAGGTCCAACATGTTGGCCCAATCGGATCCACAGAAGCTTGGCAGCTGTCCGGATGCGCCTCGGTACTGCGCTGTCATGTACTGGACCACTGCACTCTTCTGCTCGCAAAAGCGGGCTAGCATGTGCAGCGTAGAATTCCAGCGCGTAGGGACATCACACAGCAAGCGATGGTGGGGGAGATTGAAGCGCTCCTGCATCTTGGCGAGTGCCCCCGAAGCAGTACTGGAATTTCTACAATGTTTGGCCACTCGTCGCACCTTCAACAGAAGATCGGCCACGCCTGGGTATGTCCTCAGGAACCGCTGAACTACTAGGTTCATCACGTGCGCCAGGCAAGGGATGTGTGTCAGCTTAGCCAACCTTAAAGCGCGAATGAGATTACTCCCATTATCACACACAACCATGCCCGGTTTCAGGTCCAGCGGTGCCAGCCACAAATCCGTCTGTTCCTTTATTCCTCTCCAAATTTCCTCCCCTGTGTGCTGCTTATCCCCAAGGCAGATCAGCTTCAGCAACGTTTGCTGACGCATGCCAACAGCTGTACTGCACTGCTTCCACGATCCTACTGCTGCTGGGTTAGCGTTTCCGGATGAGGTACAGCTTTGAGATGCGTTGGAGGAGAAGGAGTCAGAGAGGTAGGTGCTGCTGTTGTTATCCAGTGGGAGGGACGGCGGTGCAGCTGTTTGCGGCGTGGGCAACACCCGCGCCGTAGCAGGTGAGGAATCGCTGCCAGGCTCCACAAGGTTCACCCAGTGCGCGGTAAGGGAGATGTATCGACCCTGGCCGAACGCACTCGTCCAGGTGTCAGTGGTGAGGTGAACCTTGCAGGCAACGGCATTCTTCAAGCTTCGGGTTATTTTGCTGACCACGTGCTCATGCAACTCAGGCACTGCAGAGCGCACAAAGTGGTAGCGGCTGGGAACCACGTAACGTGGGATGGCCACTGACATCATGCCCTTGAAGCTGTTTGTCTCCACCACTCGATATAGCAGCATTTCACAGGCCAGAAGCTTGGCTATGCTGGCTGTTACTGCCACGGCCCGGGGGTCATTTGCTGGCAATTTCCTCTTGCGCTCAAGCATCTCCGAGACAGACAACTGAACCGTAGGGCTGCACACTGAACGGCTGTTGGTTGTTGTGTTTGATGACTGGGAGACCTCAAGAGCACTATTCCGGAAAGTGACAGTGTCAGCGTCGTCTGATGTTTGTGAATGTTGTTGTGAACCACGCAATGGCTGGGCTACTGCTGCTGCTGAGGAGGGTCTGGTGGTGAGTCTGGTGACCCCAAGGGAGGCAGTGTTGCTGCTGATACCCTGTCCTGGCAGCCACAGAGTGGGATGTTTGGATAGCATGTGGCGGGTCATGCTGGTGGTGGAGAGGTTGTTAATACTTTTCCCCCTGCTCAGGCGGGTCTTGCACACCTTGCAAATCACCATGGTACCATCCTCACTGCAGTCTTCAAAGAAAGGCCAGACTTTGGAGCACCTGCTTTGCTGGCGATTTCTGTTTGCACCTCTTTTTTGTCTCACTTGAACTTCCACGCTTGTGGTGCCTGAAATTTCGCGCCGCCTACCATGTGGCACAAGTCGAACTCGTGCAGCAGTGGGTTCTTCAACAGACTCATCTGTGCTGCTGCTTGACGGTGATGTTCTCCTTCACATACAAAATCTGGGTCTCTGTCAACATTGTCCATACCCTCCTCCTCTTCCATCTCCTCAAACTCGTCATATGTGATTGTGGGCCGCCGCCGTGGAGTAGAGCTCCCCACAACAACCTCTGGCAGCACACTCCAACGTCGTCTTCAAGATCTTCTCGGCCGACCTCCTGCAATTGAAACCCCTCCTGCCCAACTTGCTCTGGGATTTGGGTTTCCGAGTCCTCCTCGGACTCGCCTTGCATTTCAGTGCGCGGTGCATTTCCCACAGTCAATGGTTGTGAATCCGGGCACAAAATTTCTGGAAGTTCTATTGACCTTTGAAAGGTGTAAGTTTGTTGGGCTGGGAATAGCTCCTGCAAAAACCCCATTGTGTCCTGAGGAAATTCTTCGGACTGGTTATTTGGCAGTTGTGTGCGTGGTGTCGCTGCTGGTTGTGTCTGCTTTGTGCCCACTGGCTCCTTGTAACTGGCTGAGGACTCGGACCTCGTGCGTGATGTGCTGGTGCTGCTTAACCCACTGCTGGACGCTTGAGAGGTCATCCAATTAATTATCTGGTCCTGTTCTTTTGGATTTGTGAGGGTTGATTTCCTGAACAACATGGGCGGTATTGAGTGGGTTTTCTTGGGTGCTCCCCTGTGGCCTGTACGTGAACCGTCAGGGGAAACACCTCTTCCCTTGCCCCTCCCTCTTTCACAGGATTTCTTCTTCATTTCACTTATCCGTAAAAGTACACGCTGACTGGCAGCAGTACAGTGGCAGTACAGAAATGCTATACAGTGGCGGGTGAGCGGTGTACTACTATTCCCAGCAGCGACACAGAGCACAATGCTATACAGGGTGAGCGGTGTACTACTGTTGCCAGCAGACACACAGAGTGGCAGTAAACACAATGCTATATAGTGTGGGTGAGCGGTGTACTACTATTCCCAGCAGCGACACAGAGCACAATGCTATACAGGGTGAGCGGTGTACTACTGTTCCCAGCAGAGACACAGAGTGGCAGTAAACACAATGCTATATAGTGTGGCTGAGCGGTGTACTACTATTCCCAGCAGCGACACAGAGCACAATGCTATACAGGGATACAGGGTGAGCGGTGTACTACTGTTGCCAGCAGACACACAGAGTGGCAGTAAACACAATGCTATATAGTGTGGGTGAGCGGTGTACTACTATTCCCAGCAGCGACACAGAGCACAATGCTATACAGGGTGAGCGGTGTACTACTGTTCCCAGCAGAGACACAGAGTGGCAGTAAACACAATGCTATATAGTGTGGCTGAGCGGTGTACTACTATTCCCAGCAGTGACACAGAGCACAATGCTATACAGGGTGAGCGGTGTACTACTGTTCCCAGCAGAGACACAGAGTGGCAGTAAACACAATGCTATATAGTGTGGCTGAGCGGTGTACTACTATTCCCAGCAGCGACACAGAGCACAATGCTATACAGGGTGAGTGGTGTACTACTGTTCCCAGCAGACACACAGAGTGGCAGTAAACACAATGCTATATAGTGTGGCTGAGCGGTGTACTACTATTCCCAGCAGCGACACAGAGCACAATGCTATACAGGGTGAGTGGTGTACTACTGTTCCCAGCAGACACACAGAGTGGCAGTAAACACAATGCTATATAGTGTGGCTGAGCGGTGTACTACTGTTCCCAGCAGCGACACAGAGCACAATGCTATACAGGGTGAGCGGTGTACTACTGTTCCCAGCAGAGGCACAGAGTGGCAGTAAACACAATGCTATATAGTGTGGCTGAGCGGTGTACTACTATTCCCAGCAGCGACACAGAGCACAATGCTATACAGGGTGAGGGGTGTACTACTGTTCCCAGCAGAGACACAGAGTGGCAGTAAACACAATGCTATATAGTGTGGCTGAGCGGTGTACTACTATTCCCAGCAGTGACACAGAGCACAATGCTATACAGGGTGAGCGGCGTACTACTGTTCCCAGCAGACACACAGAGTGGCAGTAAACACAATGCTATATAGTGTGGCTGAGCGGTGTACTACTATTCCCAGCAGCGACACAGAGCACAATGCTATACAGGGTGAGCGATGTACTACTGTTCCCAGCAGCGACACAGAGTGGCAGTAAACACAATGCTATATAGTGTGGGTGAGCGGTGTACTACTATTCCCAGCAGCGACACAGAGCACAATGCTATACAGGGTGAGCGGTGTACTACTGTTCCCAGCAGACACACAGAGTGGCAGTAAACACAATGCTATATAGTGTGGGTGAGCGGTGTACTACTATTCCCAGCAGCGACACAGAGCACAATGCTATACAGGGTGAGCGGTGTACTACTGTTCCCAGCAGACACACAGAGTGGCAGTAAACACAATGCTATATAGTGTGGGTGAGCGGTGCACTACTATTCCCAGCAGCGACACAGAGCACAATGCTATACAGGGTGAGTGGTGTACTACTGTTTCCAGCAGCGACACAGAGTGGCAGTAAACACAATGCTATATAGTGTGGGTGAGCGGTGTACTACTATTCCCAGCAGCGACACAGAGCACAATGCTATACAGGGTGAGCGGTGTACTACTGTTCCCAGCAGAGACACAGAGTGGCAGTAAACACAATGCTATATAGTGTGGCTGAGCGGTGTACTACTATTCCCAGCAGCAACACAGAGCACAATGCTATACAGGGTGAGTGGTGTACTACTGTTCCCAGCAGACACACAGAGTGGCAGTAAGCACAATGCTATATAGTGTGGCTGAGCGGTGTACTACTATTCCCAGCAGCGACACAATGACCGGGGGACCCTGGCTAGCCTGGCTGGAGAGAGAACTACACTGCCTGCCTACCCAAAGCTAAACCCACAGACAAATGGCGGAGAAATTACGTAGATCGGGTATTTATTTACCCGAACCACGTGACCCGTTCGGCCAATCAGAGCGCGTTCGGGTCCGAACCACGTGACCCGTTCGGCCAATCACAGAGCTAGCCGAACGTTCGGGTAACGTTCGGCCATGCGCTCTTAGTTCGGCCATATGGCCGAACAGTTTGGCCGAACACCATCAGGTGTTCGGCCGAACTCGAACATCACCCGAACAGGGTGATGTTCTGCAGAACCCGAACAGTGGCGAACACTGTTCGCCCAACACTAGTCCCTATCACAATGTATGGCGACAATATTTTATTTGGAAATAAAGGTGCATTTTTTCCGTTTTGCATCTATCACTATTTACAAGTTTAAAGTAAAAAAAAATATAGAAGTATTTCATCTTTACATTGATATTTAAAAAGTTTAGACCCTTATGTAAATATTTACATGTTGTTTTTTTATATTAAACATTTTATTTGGGTAGTTTTGGGAGGGTGGGATGTAAACATGTGACTTATAATGTAAATGTGTGTTTGAATTTTATTTTTTTTTACTTTTAGTTGTAGTTTTACTTTTTGGCCACAAGATGGCGGCCATGAGTTTGTTTACATGACGTTACTCTAAGCGTAACACACGCTTAGAGTGACGTATGGGGTACGATACAGCCAGGAAAAGCGAAGCTGTCGCTTTTTCAGTGGGGGAGAGGAATCAGGGATCGGGGCACCATAGCCCGATTCACTGATTGCCTGGCTAACAAACCGCGGGCCGGGAGCGCGCGTGCACGCGCGCGATCGGCCGCGGGAACGCGCGGTAGCGCGCATGGTTACTGGACGTAGTTTCTACGTCCAGGAACCAAAATAGGTTAACCTATAGCACACTCTATACTGGTGTGAGTGCAGGATCTTCTTTGGTTAGTATAGCGAAATATAGTAATGCACTGCATGCCACTAAGAGCATGCCCAGTCAACGCATGTATTGATTGGACATGCTGCAAGATGTAGGGCTGACATGCTCGACTGGTTGTGCTGCAGTAACGGCGTGTGATATCCGGATGACCGACAAACGTGGCGTATTCCTCGGCGCTGTCCTCTCTAATGTAAAATGTTCCCCTGTGCCCCGTGCAGTATACTTTACCTGTCTTTGCCCGCCGCTGGCTTCGTGCTCCGTCCACATACACACACCCCACGTGGTTGCAGGTGTAACAAGGGGCGCGTGTGCTGAAATCGATCTGGAATAGGCCTGTAGCGTATGAGCAGCTAACAGTTTTATCTACGATTAGATTTGATCAGAGAGAGATCTGTCTCTTATTCGATCTGCCCAAATCTCGTCTGATGTATGGGCACCTTAACACCCATGTAGCGGGTTTCAGAGGCAGGACATGTCACAAGATTTCTCCCCACTACTGTTGGGCATAGGGAGGTTATAGGAATGAGGATTTAAAGTGCAGTCCTTTTGCCTCAAACTCAAATAAGTACCACTGGCACTGACACCTAATACACAATAGTGTTGATCAAAACGAGTACCGTATTTTTCAAACCATAAGATGCTCCAGACCATAAGATGCACCTAGGTTTATAGGAAAAGGAAATATATACTAAACCTGGTGCGTCTATGGTGCAGGGGCATACAAGATACAAGATGGATTTTTCGGCAAGTATGGTGGTGCCATACTCAGAATTGCTTGTGGTACACATGGCTTAGGCAAAGTACACAATACAACAGTTGTACATGTTACATATACAGCCAGATTACACATGTTGACAACATTAACAGTACATTTACAGCAACAATTTCACATATACAGCATTGACGGTATGATAACATCTACATCTAACATCTAACTAATAGTGTGTGTTAGAGATTCAGAAGGGAAGGCAGAGGAGCAGCTCCTATGGCACGCGTGCTGATTGCAGACTAGGAGGGAAGAGTCAGGGGTCGGTGTTGTTGAGTAGTAGAACTACCTGGGGGAAGAAGGAGTTCCTGCGCCTGGTGGTCTTGGAAGGTATAGTTCGGAAGCGCTGACCAGATCCGAGGAGCTCAAAGAAGAGGCTGCCAGGGTGGGAGGGGTCTCTGGAGATCTTGGTTGCCCTCTTCCTCATCCTAGCCATGTGGAGGAGATCAAGAGGTGGCAGGGGCGAACCGATGATCTTTTCTGCCTCACTAATGATTCTTTGCAGTTTGTGTCATCCATGGCTACAATTACTAGGTAATGCCTAATTATGTTGATCCAGGGATTTTATCTGATTGCCATCTGGAGTCGGGAAGGAATTTTTCCCTTTTGGGGCTAATTGGACCATGCCTTGTAAGGGTTTTTTCGCCTTTCTCTGGATCAACAGGGATATGTGATGGAGCAGGCTGGTGTACTTCGTTCTCTGGTTGAACTCGATGGACGTATGTCTTTTTTCAACCAAAATAACTATGTAACTAACTATGTAACTATGTAACACTATGTAACTATGTGTATGTCGCTGGCCGTTGCGCCGGCATACCAGACGATGACTGAGGAGCAAAGTATGGACTCCGTGGTACCGGTGTAGAAGCTGGTCAGCAGCTCCCGTGGCATGCCAAATTTTTTAAGTTGGCGCAGGAAGAATAGCCTCTGCTGTGACTTCTTTTGAATTTTGATGGTGTTTTGCCCCCATCTTAGGTCGGTGGATAAGGTTGTGCCAAGGAACCTGACTGATGATACTCTGGAGACCTCGGTCTCACCTATGTAGACTGGTGGGGGAGTCTTTCCCCACAAGGGGCCGTACGCAATTTATTTTTTCACTTGAGTTTTCTTCTAGGTGATATTTTTACAACCTGTCAGAAAATGCCTTTTAGGCCATCAGCAATCAAGAAAATACTCAAAATAAATTTGATAGTACTTTTTCACCAATATTTGGGTACTTTTTCAATTGTGAAAATGCTGAACAATTAGTTTAAAGCGGTGTAAAACCCTGACATAATATTCAATAAAAACATGTTTTCCTACTTTTTATATGCCATACGGTTATCATATTTGCTTTTTGTGCATAAGTATTATTATTCATTTAGAAATTAGACGTTACCAAAGTACACTTTTTCTGCTCTGAGAGCTGACTTTGCATTTTATTTATAACTGCTTTATTCATGTTCTAACAAGCAGAAATGCTTTCTGATTGTCTGACTGTTTTCAGGAGAGTCTGCAGTGTCAGAGAAGTGTTTGTTTACATTCCTCACTTGATACAATTAAATACAAGATAACATTATCTAAAGTTTGGATGCTCCAGGGAACTTCTAATTCCTGTGTGTAACCCTTTGAATGCTGTTCTAGTAAAAAAAAAATGCTGGTTGTATATCCAGTAATATGCTGTAAATAATCTATTAGAGCAAAGAAGAAATTCTGGGTTTCATTCCGCTTTAAACAGAGGATGAATATTACCTCCTAGTAGATAACTCAGGTGAAAAGGGTAATTGCATATGGCCCCAGCTGTCTATCTAAGCTACACTGCCCATCTACAGTAAGTAACCCCCCTAACCCCCAACAGCTACACTAACCCCTACTGCCCCCCAGCTACAGTAACCCCCGCTACCTAGGTTAGACAAAAAAGCTTTAACTTGGTAATCCAGGTCACCTCTGTAAGCAGCATGCTTAAATAGGGGAGAACTTCCCCAATATACAGTACATTGGGCTCTATTCACAAAGCATTTGGTAATGCTGAATACAGTTTATTTTACCGATCACCTTCCAAAATTACAATTCACTAAACCTATCTCCTAACTAGTGAGGTAAATTACCGACTTGTGCGGTAATTACCTCAGGAAATGTCAAAATATGTCAATTCACAAAGATTTCCGTTCATTTACCAGCCATGTTCGGTAACTTTCTCCAGCTCACAGCAGCCGATAACTGGCTCTCCCCATGCTGTCTCTGTGCCGTGGATTGACAGACAGCCTCTGGGGAGAGCCAGGCAGCCAATAGGGAGAGACACACAGCCTGCTTTTGACTCTGAGTTGATGCAAAATGGATGCCGGTGGGTCTTTCAGTGTAACAAAGCAGAGGAAGAAGACAATTCTGAGGGCTTTCCTGCATCCCTTTATATGTGCATATTTGTATTGTAGCACACAGAAGAGCTCCCCCTGGTGGTTGCAGCACATCTAAAGGGATGACAGGGATGCATTGGACAGAAAACCTCTGAGTCACACACAGAGCTCCCTGCCTACCGGCTGACCTGCTCCACGCTGGTCAGTGACACTTACCGACCAGGGCTTAGTGAACTGAGGCATGCTTGTTCTGTAAATTACCGCACTTTTGCCTCATGCCAGAAAATGTTAGTGAATTTGGACAAAAAGTGTAAAATACCACGAGGTATTTTACCGACCAAAAAGATTTTACCGAACTGCCCATTGTGAATAGAGCCCATTTTGCAGAGCAGTGCAAACTACCTGGTAGATACAAGAGCAGATAACACGGCACTAAGCCCCCTGTCAGCTCCCACACCTGCTGCTTTCACCCAGGGATGAGCAGAAACTACGCCAGTGCAAATTTACGCATCGTAGTTCGCATCTACGCATCGTAGTTCATAGGGGAAGTTTCAAACCTACGCTTACAAATTTACGCATAGCGAAGTACCGCTATGCGTAGCTTACGCCCACTATGCGTAGTTAACATGTGTATTGCGTAGTGAACTACGAATGCGTTACTCGCGTCTAATTTTCCGCATGCGATTGTATGCATACAAATTTACGCATTGGAAAGGGGAATGTACGCATAAAAGGGTTCCCACATACACTACGCTTCGCACTACGCGTATTCTACGAAATGCATACGAAGCGAATATTTGTTTTCGAAGCCGTAGTTTGGCGAAGCGTAATTGCGTAAAACTACGTGTATTTCCAGCGTAGCGAAGTTGGCTGACTACGACCATCCCTGCTTTCACCTATCATCGTTGTCTCATCCGAAATTTCCTCATTAAAGCAGAGCTTCTCTGTCTTGCCAATGTGGAAGCTGTAGCAGCATGAAAGGGGAGCAGTGGGGTGAGTTGGGGGCACTCACCTAAGGATGAGCACAGAGGATTGTGGTGGAGTTCCCCAGCAGAGCTTCTTCTGCTCGATCCCTGCAGCACTAGGAGAACCTGAGCCGAGGTCTGTGGGTTGAGCTTTCCTGTACAAGTGGAGTGCATAGAGCCCGGGAGAGCCCACAGTAGACACAGACACAGAACTTTTATATCATGCTTTTCTCATAGTAGACTCAGAGCACCAGAACAGCAGCCACTAGGGGTGTGCAGTAGTGTCAGGGAGTCTTGCCCAAGTTCTCCCACTGAATTAGTGCTGGTTTGCTGAACAGGAAGAGCCAAGATTCGAATCCTGGTCTCCTGTGTCAGAGGCAGAGCCCTTAACCATTACACTATCCAGCCACTATTCAGTAGGTGGACTAAAACGGAAGATTGGAAGCAGAGTTTCCCTGCAGAGCTTCTTCTCCCCGATCCCTGCAGCTCTAGGAAGACCGGAGGTCTGGGGGCGGAGATTTCTAGGGCACATGGTAGCAATGAAGTGCACGGAGCCCGGGAGTGAACTGAACAAGCATCAGCGGCTGGTGGGTGGTAGTGATGGGTCGTTCGCGAACGAGCCGGCTCTTTGCTGTGAACGACAAGAGCCGGCTCTCAGTTTTGAAAGAGCCGATGCCTCAGCCGCCCCACACAGCTCTGGTTTGCTGTGTGATAAAGGGCGCTGAGGCATGCTGGGAGACGTAGTCCTCCTCGTGCAGCTTGTAGGAGTGTAGGGGCGGAACAGAGCAGTAGCAGGAGGGATTGCCCGAGCAAAAGAAGCAGTCTGGAGTTGTCATGGAGATGGGGGCGGGGCTTTTACTCCGATTCTGAGTGGTCTCTAGTGATATTTAATGAAGAGCCGATTGAGAGCCGTAAGAGCCGGCTCTTTAATGGAAGCCGATTCAGAAGAGCCGAATCTCCAAGAAGAGCCGGAATTCCCATCACTAGTGGGTGGGTAGAGGCTGTAGCAGGGAGCCACGTGAGACGCTCTGCTTCAAAGGGGGGGGGGGGGCATCATCAATGGGTGGTCCACTTGTCTGTCGGCTCCAGTGACTGGGATCCAGACTTGGTTGGCGGTGCTGTGGATGCAGATACCAGCTATCACCAGTGCAGTGGGCAGAAGTGGGTGGCTGATCTAAATGGCGGGTGAGCCACGTGGGGAAGGGGGAGACTTTCACTTGGCGTCAGGGTCTAAGCCATGAAGCCGATCTAGAACTGAAGTTTGGAGGCAGAGTTTCCTGGCATAGCTTATTCTGCCCAATCAACTGGGCATTACTGAGGATCCAAATGGAGGTCTGGGGCGGATTTTTCTGGTGCACGGGAGCCCTGCAGAACCCACAAGCCCGCAACCTTTGCCACGGAGGCATAGAGCTCACCACAACCATAACAGGCGTAGCACAGCCCAGAAAACAGCTCATGTAAGAATTTTCCCAACAGTGTGCAGCTGCCGCGTGTATTGCGATGGTTGTGGGAGGTCAATAGTTGCCGGCCAAATCGTACTATCCGGACCACAAGACGCAGTGATGTTTATTCCCCACTTTTGGGGGAGAGAAGGTGCATCTTATGGACCAAAAAATATGGTAATTTCAGCTTTGTGAAATTTTGCAACATTTTCGGAATGATGATTCTGATCATTATTATGATTTTGTGGGCAATTTTAATTTTGTGTAATTTCATCTATGAGGCTTAAAGTGAACCAAAGACGAAGCATCCTCATGTATTTTACCATATATATCAGTGGGAGCATTAAAGAAGACATCTCAGCCAGCCAACATTAGAGAAGACAGCTCAGCCTTCTTGTTATCAGCCCTAATAAAATCCCCGACAGAGCATTCAGTCTGGCTTTGCTCAGGAATCATTATAGCTGAGTCTGTCTTCTCTGATGTCTTTTCAAGCCCAAACCTGCCCCTTTTTGGCTCTACTATAATGACTCAGCTATAATGATACCTGAGCAAAGCCAGACTGAATGCTCAGTCGGGGATTTTATCAGGGCTGATTACAAGCAGGCTGAGCAGTGCGGAATGAAACAGAGAGCAGGGTAAGTGTTTTCTCTAATGTTCCCACTGATATATATTGTAAAATACATGAGGGTGCTTCGTCTATGGTTCACTTTAAGAAAACAACATTTTGCATATGAGAAAACACATTTTTGCACAAATACATTGAAATCTATGAAGCATAAGAAAAGAAATATTTGCATATGAGAAAACACATTTACGCATAAATGCATTAGTCTATAGGTGTGAAAAGTTATACTTCTGCAAAATTATGGATCTTAAAGGACCACTGTTGCAAAAATCTTACAATTTAAAATATACGTAAACACTTACAAAAAAGAGTAAAGCAGAAGAGGAGGCACTCCTTCCAAGCCAGGCTGTCCGGTCACCATCCGGATCCAATAGTTGCAATAGATGAGGCCGGCACCATCCGTATTTTAAATGCTCTTTTATTGAAGTATTTCCATATCAGGCTGTCACATATAATGTGACGTTTCGAAGAATGGTTCCTTATCAAGCATGTGACAGTCTCAAAATAAACACAGCTGAACAGATATTGATACCAACCCCACCCTCAAATCAACCAATCCTAGGTACACATCATATGAACCTATAACAGGTCTCGTACTTACAAGTGGACCTGATGGGGAACTGCGTGTTCTGTGAGTGAACCAATAGGAACTGGAGCGCTCCCCTGCAGCCACTTCCCACCTCACCAGCGCGAACACCCAGCTCGGAGATAACTGCGTCCATCTGCGGCCTGGCCATGCCCACATGAAGCAGGAGTAGCCACCGCATTGGAGCGCGGAGAACGCAGAGGCCACGTGACCCCCGGAGCAGCCGATTGGTCACTAGCGGAAGGGCCTCATCTATTGTGTATAAATATCTGTTCAGCTGTGTTTATTTTGAGACTGTCACATGCTTGATAAAGAACCATTCTTCGAAACGTCGCATTATATGTGACAGCCTGATATGGAAATACTTCAATAAAAGAGCATTTAAAGGGGAACTGAAGAGAGAGGTATATGGAGGCTGTCATGTTTATTTCCTTTTAGACAATACCAGTTGCCTGGCAGCCCTGCCGATCCTCTGCCTATAATACTATTAGCCATAGCCCCTGAACAAGCATGCAGCAGATCAGGTGTTTCAGTGGTTCAGACTTATAAGTCTGATCTGACAAGACTAGCTGCATGCTTGTTTCTGGTTTTAATCAGATACTACTGCAGAGAAATAGACCAGCAGGGCTGCCAGGCAACTGGTATTGTCTAAAAGGAAATAAACATGACAGCCTCCATATACCTCTCTCTTCAGTTCCCCTTTAAAATACGGATGGTGCCGGCCTCATCTATTGCAACACGTACAAAAAAGAAGTATGTTTCTTCCAGAATAAAATGAACCATACAATACTCCTCTCCTATGTTGCTGTCACTTACAGTAGGTAAGTGCTACCGTTGGGAAAACTAATCCAAAAACATGGCCTGACATACCACTGCTATGCAGACGACACCCAACTATATCTTTCCTTCAAGCCTCGTGTGACAGACCCAACTCTAACTATAAACGCCTGCTTACGTGAACTACAGCAATGGATGAATGACAACTGGCTGAAACTAAATGCAGACAAAACTGAAGTCCTTCTGATTGGAGGGCAGAGCATGATAAAACAACTTAACTTGCAGTCTTCATCACTGGGAATAGGAGGCACGGATCTACGCAGCTCTGATCATGTGCGTAGCCTGGGAGTTCTAATTGATGGGGATTTAAACTTCAGAACTCAAATCTCTGCTGTGGTGAAATCATCCTATTTTCACCTGAAGAACATTGCAAAAATCAAGCACCTCATACCCCCAGAAGATCTGCCAACCTTAGTCCACGCCTTCATCACATCCCGACTGGACTACTGCAATGCTCTCTACACTGGCCTTCCAAAAAAGGTCTTGTAGTCTTGTACCGCCTACAGCTGATACAGAATACTGCTGCCAGACTGCTAACCAACCAACCCCGTCACTGCCACATAACGCCAGTCCTGCATTCCCTTCACTGGCTACCTATAGAATGGAGGGTCCTATTCAAGATCGGCCTACTGACATTTAAATCCCTGAATAATCTAGGCCCTGGATACATGAAAGATATGTTACAGCTGCGTAGCAATCCCCGCATTCTCAGATCCACAGGTTCTAATAATCTAGTCATACCCAGAGTCCACTTGGAAACTTTTGGTCCCAGAGCCTTCTGTCATGCTGCCCCTACGTTTTGGAACTCCTTACCTCAACAGATCAGGACAGCCCCATCCCTGGACGTGTTTAAATCCAGACTGAAAACCCACCTGTTCAGTCTGGCATTTGCAGAAATATAACTTTTGTTGTGTGAATACTTCATCCTACTAATTACTGAATCTGAGAGAGCCTAAGCGCTTTGAGTCCTATGGGAGAAAAGCGCTATAGAAATGTTATTGTATTGTATTGTATTGTAATAAAAATCTGGAATTACTAACAGGTTTTGGGCTAGCTCATCTCCTCATGGGGGTTTCTCAGCATGGCCTTTATTCTTTATAAAGACACTCACTAAAAAATATTTATTCAAACATGCTGGCCAGTCTCTGTGCTCGCTGCACACTATTCTGGAAGTTGGACGGAGCAACTGCCAATCACTAAGTGCATCTGAAAATAAAGAAAACCTTAAGAACCCTCCCCCCATGAGGAAAATGGGCTAGTCCAGAATCTGTCGGTTCTGTCAGATTTCTACTACTTACTCTAAGTGACAGCAACATAGGAGAACAGTCATTTATGGCTCATTTTACTCTGGAAGAAATGCACTTCTTATATGTACATGTTTATAAATGTTTTACGATTATCGCGACAGTGGTCCTTTAAGTGCGATGCATGCAAAATAAATTTCAAAATAGTCTGAAATTTTGCATTATGACTTTGCATCCTATTTCTGACTTTTGCCAGTTATGATGCTACTCTTTTTAAGCTACTCTTCTGCTACTCTGATAAGCTACTCTTTTTTGGGTGATGGTTGGCCACAAGGCCATGTGAGGTTGGAATATCACCGTGGTGAAGTTTTATTGACTGTATTTATTCCTCTTTGATCTGCGCTGACTTCCTAGTATTAAGCTGTTACAGGAAACTAACTTCCTTCAGTGGTAGACAGGTCATGTGTATGCTAGGTGTGTATTTTATCCCACAAGTGGGGCTTGCACTCTCTTGCAGGTAGGCACTTATCTGTTTTTAAATAGCGCTCTTCATTTCCTTGCTATGTACTAATTTAATTCATTTTTGGTCAGCTGCTCCCACTTAGCAGTCTTGCTTTTGGTGTATATGCACAGCTTCTGTTTGGGTTCAAGGTGCGTTTGCAGTTTCTGGGGGGGTTCAGCGCACCTCTGATTGGAGACCATTCGGAGGCGGCCTGGTGATGCGCTGATCCACCTTTTGCACAATTTTACTTGGCTAGCCGCACCCAGGCTATGCATAGGTTAGGATTTAGTTAGCTCTGCTTGCTTCAGTCGCCGCGATCTGTGAGGTCTGATCCAGCGGGGACACCGGAGAGGCCAGCGGGGAGACCGGAGAGGCCAGCGGGGAGACCGGAGAGGCCAGCGGGGACACAGGAGAGGCCAGCGGGGACACAGGAGAGGCCAGCCCCAGAGGTAACGGGCTCGCTACTGGTGGGGGCACCTGTCACTAACTGGGGGGGCACCTGTCACTATCTAACTGGGGGGCACCTGTCACTATCTAGCTGGGGGGCACCTGTCACTATTTAAGTGGGGGGCACCTGTCACTATCTAAGTGGGGGGCACCTGTCACTAAAGGGGCATTCTGCTTATTTATGTGAAATGCTGTCTATTTATGTGCCTCATGACTGCTGAATTTGTCGTGTTGGGGGCCTCATGATTGCTGAATTTGTCTTGTTGGGGTCCACATGATTGTTGGGGGCATCACGATTTTTTGGGGGCCTCATGATTGCTAAATTTGTCTTGTTGGGGGCATCATGATTGCTGAATTTGTCTTGTTGGGGGCCTCATGATTTGTTGGGGGCCTCATGATTGCTGAATTTGTCTTGTTGGGGGTCACATGATTGCGAACTGTGAGACTATGGAAAAGCTGAATCGTCATCATGAGACAATAGCATTAAACCTACTTTTTTAGCTTTTTAAAACGAAAAATAAAACTGGGAGGTTCTAAAAAAAAACCCACATTTTTCAGGAGTAGGATGGATGAAATTGTTTATCTTCACAGTTTATTTTCAACTTGGATTTTCCATAATGTTCATGTATGAGTTAAAACGTTTGTATGTAGTTTAAATTGCTGTTGCCACTTTGCGATAAGTGACTTTTGGGTTGCAGTTTGGACACTCGGCCTCCAAAAGGTTCACCACCACTATCCTAATCTAATGTCCCACATTGCTAAGTTCATGTAAATTTGTCTCCACCCGTGGCCACACCCGCATTCTGGTCCATGGCCACACCCATTTTTCGGCGCGGCGCGCTCAATGGAGCCCTCGTGTTTTCAACTTCACCATTATTTTAAATTGCATTTTATGAAAAGTGCTGCCAATCTAATTATCCTTTAATTGCATTTTTTCCGGGGGGGGGGGGGGGGGGGGGCTGCGGCTCTAGCAAGAACCTTCGGCCCTCCACCATGGGGGCTGAAAAAAAAATGGCCCTCCATGCCCATGAAGTTGGACAGCACTGTTCTAGTTCATATAGGTCTTCTCCCCTTGCTGGTTTAGAGAGATATATTGATGATATAAGGGAGACCTACACTATAGTTATTAGGTAATATTACATTTTAATGTTTTTGATGATATTATATGTTATAGTCTATTGGGGTATAGTACAGTTTGTTTGTTTTTGCAGACATAGGGCTTTTATGATTACATAGCTTAATGATGAGAATTTATTTTTGTAAAATCCAGAACGGGTACCATTGATTCCAGATCATAAAAATCCATCAAAATGTAATAAAAAATTCTAGGCAATAAAAATTCATCAAAATGCAATAAAAGACACACACATTTATTACCATAATATTTTAGACAAATGGAAAAATGTGTTTTTCAGAAAAAAATCTCTGTGGAATTAATATTACATATTTGAATCAAAAGAGAAAAAAATGCTTGTTTTTTTTCATAATTTTGGCAATTTTGTCCTTCATAAATATATAGCATCGACTACTGAAAGCCCCATGTATCATGTAAAAAAACCCAAAAAACAATAGGCTGACTACAAAACAAAAGTGTAGTTATCTTTCAAAAAGCCTAACATTTGGTTGGGGCATAAAAAGTCTTACAGGGGTTAAAGTGAACCTCCGGACTAAAAATCTACTCAGCAGAACTGAAAAGGCTTGGTGTTTCTGTAACAGTTTCACAGCATCAGAACTTTGTTTTTCTTACCAAAGCATCATTTTTAGCTGCATGTTTACCTAAGCTCCACCCATCAAAGAAAACTGCCCGAGCTTTTTTCCCTGATTCTGTGCAAAACATGATGGGATTTCCTATGTTGTTATTCACGTTGCCTAGCAACTGGGAGGGGTGATCAGCACACAAGAACTGTGTCTCATGCTCCCTGTCAGCTCCTGTCAACCAAAAAGATGGCTGCCCTCATGAAATCAAACATTTGCCTGTTCTTTTAAAACAGTGTGGGCAAGAGATTGTATTACCTATCTATTTTAATTAACACAACTAATGTAACTTAATGTCAGTATCTTTGTTTAGGCTGAAGTTCCTAGGGCTTGGCTCTTAATTAAAGAGACTCTGTATTGAAAAAAATTCCTCTTGGGGGTCCTCACCTCGGGAGGGGGATCCTTTGGATCCTATTGAGGCTTCCCCGTCCTCCTGCGTCCACTGAATGCACAGCTGACAATGGGCTTGATTCACAAAGCGGTGCTAACTGTTAGCACGCCTGTGAAAACCCCCTTAGCACGTCTAAACAAGCTTTTCGCGCATAAAACTTTACGCGCGCAAAACTTTATGCGCGTAAAGCTTTACGCGCGTACTGCACAGAGCGCAGGGCGCACCGCGCGAAGTGCCCATTAAAGCCTATGGGACTTAGCGCGCGTAAAACTTTATGCGCGCAAAGTTAGCGCGCGATCTGATTGAGAAATCTGGTGCTAACCTACTTAGCACCCTGGTTAGCGCGTCTAAAGACTTTAGACGTGCTAAGTAGGTTAGCACCGCTTTGTGAATCAAGCCCATTATGTGCAATATTTACCTTTCCCTGTTCCAGAGGGGGCGCTGTTCCAGCTCTCTGCTTGGAAATATGGGGAAATAGCTTATCTCAGCCGGGTCCGATCTACTGCGCAGGAGCAGGAGACTTGGGCCTGTGCAGTACAGCAGACCCGTCGGCTACTTCCGTCTATTTCTGAGCTGAGAGCCACTACTGCGCCTGAGCTGGAGCCGGGAAGGTAAATATTTACATGCCCGTTGTTCAGTGGGCTGCAGCGAGACCGCCGTGGGACCCAGGAGGACGGGGGAAGCCTCAATAGGATCTGGAGGCTTCCCCTACCCGAGCTGAGTACCCCACAGGGGAATTTTTTTACTTTACAGATCCTCTTTAAACAGGAATCTTACAGCATACCTGAAATGACATGTGACATGATGAGATACACATAGGTACATATAGTACTAGTCCTGCTAAGAAATTATCTGAAGTCTATTTCGAAGAACAGAAAGAGTTATAAAAAAAAAACTAGAATTGTTATCTATGCAAATCAGCTTGTCAAATTGTGTCCTTTTTAAAAAAAATAAGTAAATAGAAGCCAAAAGCGTGTGAGCAAGAGAGAGAATGCTTCTGATACGGTTTCAGTGCTTTAAAAGTTCAGAGGAATCATTCATTCTGTTTGTTACAGACTTCACAGTACGCTCATGGTGAATCTGAACTCCCAGGAGTGTGTAAGGGGGCTGAAAGAGACCAAAAATCATCCTCCTTACTAAAATGCTTTGCAAAACAGAAGTTTGCCTTCTTAAAACAAAAGGTATTTGCGATTATTCAGGTTGGAGTGAGAATATGATGTCTCCCACAATGCAGCACTGCTGAATATGCAAATCCTGTAAGCTAGCCATACCTCCAGAACCGCTGGAATGTAATCACATGTCAGCTTGTTAATATTAAAGAGCAGACTAATCCAACATGCACACAGACTGGGGAAGACCCTCTTGTACCACGTGGGCCGGAGCAGGCTGCGCAGGTGGTAGTAGTTCTGCACTTGCGCAGTCCGCTCTGGCCCACGTGGCGGTGATTGACAGCGCCGTTCATGCACGTGCAGTACAGAGCGACCTGGAGGTCACTCTGACGTCATCGCCGGGGACCGGGTCGGACCTGCGGCGAATGGCTGCGGGCAGAGCTGTGGCGAGGGACATCCTGGGAGCTTGGAGCTGGAGGAAGCCCCCGGTAAGTACCACTCATTTTACTATAGTTTGCCTGATGACTCCTTTAAGCCACGGCGCCCTGCCACACCCCTAGTTACGCATACCATAAAGATTTCATAAGAAAAATATGTTGTTTATAATTAAAACCACACTGGTCCTTTCTATCCTGGTTCAGTTTCCTTCATAGTAACATTTTCAAATTAGTAACATCAATTTAAAGGATGGGAATAAAGCTTAGAATCAATCAAACACATTTTTTAGTAGATAAATATATATATATTTACACAGAAAGAGGGACAAAGTTCTGAAAGAGGGACAAATGAGGAGGAAAGAGGGACAGGGCTCCCAAAGAGGGACAGTTGGGAGCTATGGCTTCTGCACAACTGGCTGCTATGTGTGGATGTTTGATGATTACACACAACACATGTCAGAATCATGTTTTCCCATCCACCACCACCCTGGTTCTCTCTAATGATAGGACCTGGTGAGAAATCGAGAGACTAGGTGGCTGGAATGTATACCAGATGCTTAGATCATCTTCTGATACACAAATTGAACGTCACTGTGCCCACACCGCGTCCGCCGGCGCTAGGATCGGGAGAGCGCTACATCAACGCAATGTGACAGGCAACCCTGATAGGTATGTATGGAATTTCATCATGCATGGCATGTTTTCTACAGAGCAGCTAGTTACCGACACCATCTCAATAAGAAAACAATAAGAAACCAAGGTCTCTTTCTGTGTTGAGTGTCATTGTTTGTTTCACAAGAAGGCTACAAAGGTATAAATTAAACATTTGCACACGGAAGCACCAACAACAGGGGCAATACTGCGTATATAGATCTCCATTATAACTGTATATGTCAACCTCCCAGCCTGGTTTATTATGAGCTAATGTCAACACTTTCACACAGTCAGCGATAATCAAAGCTGCATGTATGAAGTGCGCGAGGATTGTCACCACTATCATATGATTAATCGCAAAAAAATAAAGTCACCAAGGGTAGGACGAGATTGGATGCTCGACTTGCTGGGCAGGTCATAGGAATATTCTGTGCATGTCAATATGAGCAAAATGCTCCAATGCAATCTCTCCAAGACTATTAAATCAAATGCTATGCTTTTCAACATCTTACTGCAAGATGGGCAGTCAGTGACATGACTCTGTACTCTGTAATGTGCTGCAGGAGATGTCTGTGCTATATAAATACATAATAATAATATGGTAGGACATTATACTATGACTATGGTAGGATTAGATTGTGAGCTCCTCTGAGGACAGTTAGTGACATGACTATGTACTCTGTACAGTGCTGCAGAAGATGTCAGTGCTATATAAATACATAATAATATTATGGATGGACATTACAGTATGACTATGGTAGGATTAGAGTGTTATCTCCTCTAAAGACAGTCAGTGACATGACTATGTACTCTGTACAGTGCTGCAGAAGATGTCAGTGCTATATAAATACATAATAATATGGGTGGACATTAGACTATGTTTATGGTAGGATTAGATTGTGATCTCCTCTGAGGACAGTCAGTGACATGACTATGTACTCTGTACAGTGCTGCAGAAGATGTCAGTGCTATATAAATATATAATAATAATATGGTAGGACATTAGACTATGATTATGGTAGGATTAGATTGTGAGCTCCTCTGAGGACAGTCAGTGACATGACTATGTACTTTGTAAAATGCTGCAGAAGATGTCAGTGCTATATAAATACATAATAAAAATGTGGTAGGACATTAGACTATGACTATGGTAGGATTAGATTGTGAGCTCCTCTGAGGACAGTCAGTGACATGACTTCGTACAGTGCTGCAGAAGATGTCAGCACTATATAAATACACACAATATTAATAACTAGCCAACCCGCGTCATAGCATACGCCGCATCTATCTATCTAATAGAGTACGTGCCTCAACCTTGAAGCAAGAAGAAGACGTAGGCTTTCCATGAGAAAATGTATGCGTGCTCAAACACCAAGTTTAACCCTAGCAAGTCTGGCTTTGCAAATCCGGCCTAATTGGCTATTCATGAGGCAATGCTCATGCTAATATACATTTGCTTTCACATGCCAAACTATGCAGGGTCAAAAAACCAATACCGCATAGCGGTCGCCCTGCGGGAATTAGTTCATGCTTCATTAGCACTATCCAGGAGCGCCACGGGGAGGCTTCCCAATACCCCCATACAACTGGGGGGACCGCGGGGTCCCAGGCTCTCTCACTGCCTGGGAACCACAGCGGCACCCCGGAGGGGGAGGGCGCGCAGCCGACATCCCCCCCCCCAAGTGTGGTCAGCGCCGCGGAGAGCCATCTGCACCCACCTCCCAATATTAAAAACAGGCACTTACCTTAACGTCCATTGCGTTCTGCTACATGCACATTAACTTGGGGGCACCACATTAGAAAGGAGTGAAGCATGGGTCACCCCAAGCTTTAGAGCTCAGGGCTGGCTCACATACATACAACACTCTGGGGGGGGGGGGGGAGGACAGGCGCAGACAACTCACTCCAGGGCTCACACCACCAGAGCAAGCCATCCACTATCTAACGCCAAAGGATACAACTGCAAAAAATGCTTTCCATGAGAAAAATTATGCGTGCTCAAACACCAAGTTTAACCCTAGCAAGTCTGGCTTTCCAAATCTGGCCTAATTGGCTATTCATGAGGCAATGCTCATGCAAATATGTATTTGCTTTCGCATGCCAAACTATGCAGGGTCAAAAAACCAATACCGCAAAGCGGTCGCCCTGCGGGAATTAGTTCATGCTACATTAGCACTATCCAGGAGCGCCACGGGGAGAATTCCCAATGCCCTCTTTTTATACAACCGGGGGGACCACGGGGTCCCAGGCTCTCTCGCTGCCTGGGAACCACAGCAGCACTCCGGAGGGGGAGGCTGGGTGGCGCAGCTGACCCCCCCAAGCGTGGCCAGCGCCGGGGAGAGCCGTCCGCACCCACCTCCTAATATTAAAAACAGGCACTTACCTTAACGTCCATTGCGTTCTGCTACATGCGCATTAATTTTCTCATGGAAAGCATTTTGTGCAGTTTGTATCCTTTGGAGGCAGGTGGTGGATGGCTTGCTCCGGCGGTGTGAGCCCTGGAGTGAGTTGCCAGCGCCTGTCCTCCCCCCTATCTGGAGTGCTGTATGTGAGCCAGCCCCCTGAGCTCTAAAGCTCGGGGTGACCCATGCTTCTCTCCTTTCTAATGTGGTGCCCCCAAGTTAATGCGCATGTAGCAGAACGCAATGGATGTTAAGGTAACTGCCTGTTTTTAGTATTGGGAGGTGGGTGTGGACGGCTCTCCCCGGCGCTGGCCACACTTGGGGGGGTCGTCTGCGCCACCCAGCATCCCCCTCCGGGGTGCCGCTGTGGTTCCCAGGCAGTGAGAGAGCCTGGGACCCTGCGGTCCCCCCGGTTGTATAAAAAGGGGGCATTGGGAATCCTCCCCGTGGCGCTCCTGGATAGTGCTAATGTAGCATGTAGCAGGGTGACCGCTTTGCAGTATTGGTTTGTGCATGCATTTGCATGAGCATTGCCTCATGAATAGCCAATTAGGCCAGATTTGCCAAGCCAGACTTGCTAGGGTAAGGCCTCTTTTCCATGGACTGTTGATAGGGAGAGAAATGCCTCTCAAACTCTCACAACTGCTCACTGCTGCCTGGTAACTGCTTGTTGCTGCCTGGTATCTGCTCACTGCTGCCTGGTAACTGCTTGCTGAGCACACAGCTCAACAGTCCGTGGAAAAGAGGCCTTAAACTTGGTGTTTGAGTACACATAAATTTTCTCATGCAAAGTACTTCTTCTTGCTTGAAGGTTGAGGCACTTACTCTATTATATATATAGATAATATCTAACATTAGAACTGCAGATATAGACACTGTAATGGACATTTAATGCCCTGTTCCAAAATAAACAGCCTGGATTTCTGCCCTACAAAGATGGAATATAAATATGTTTTATACTACTATATTATTATAATATTACCGTTGCTTTTGTAGCTGTCATTATAATTATTATTGCTGTCGCCGCAGTGAGAGCAGGAATTGTAGTCACAGAGTAGCTTTGTTTCATCAGTTTTATGCTTTATTTTCCATTGTCAGGCTGCACCTCTAAACAGCCAAAAGACAACAACAACAAAAAAGAGAGATGCTTTTGAACTTTTCTTCTTCGGATTTAATGTTTGCGATGTGAAAGTGTCCCGCGGTGCTTTGTGCGCCACCGCCCTGCCGCACGACAAACGGCAAAGGAAGATTCCAGATTCTATCTGAAAGTTGAAGGGTTGGTGTGTGGAGAAGGGGGAGGGAGAAAAGGAAACCAGTTTCAGCAGACCCCCAGTCGTCGTCGGCCGCTTTACAGTCGTTCTTGCCTGTCTCAGACAAAAACAGCTTCAGCCGGGCATTATCAAAAAATTAAATCAAAAATTAAACCATCAGGGAGCCTCAGTGTCTGCTCCCAGCGCCGTCGCGCTCTTCCAGCTCATGTCATTACCGCGCGCCGTGGAGCCAGCCACCGGCCCCGGCCTGCCTCTCCCTCGCAGCCAGTGTTAAGTTACTTCTGAAAGACAGCAGACTTTATCACCAGCGCTGCTTTCTTTACATGCCTCTGTTGAATTTCGTGACCATCAGCTGTGCAATCGATCCCGATGGCAAAGACATTATCACGTTCAGAGGAGCAGACCGCAAGCGGGGCCGTGGGTCGCTGACCCCGCTAAAACACTCAGCAGAAGACTGCTTAGAAAATAAAACCTGAATGTAATACTTGGCTGTATGGCTGAGGGTGAAGGCAGCTATATAATGTACATTATGACGGAGGAGCATTATGATTTTACATCTCTTAAAATGTTTGATAATTTACAAATAGGCAGTTTATCCCTTTCTTTTTATTTCTGGCATTAAAACTTTTTTTATCTTTCATTTCAAGGAAGGCAGAAGTGAGAGATGTGTCAGAGGTGCCATCTTTATTTCTTTTTGTAAAAATGCGAATGGCTGCCATCATGTTGATCTTGCAACAGGAGACAAATGGTAGATGTAATGCAAACTTTAAACGTTCCTGTAGTAACATGTGGCATAATGAGAAGCGTTTCGTGGATCTTACCTGTTTCTTCAAGATCCACGAAACATGTTGTTTGTTTAACTGTCCAATAAAATTGATTTTTGATACCTTACCCCTCACTGGAGGTAAGAGTAATTATTCTTACAATAATTTCTTTTTTTTAAAAAAATCTATTTTGGGGTGCCACCTCCCACCCATCCCAGTGTTCCATCTCTAGACCGGAGCTCCGGCTTCTGACATGAGTCCTCTGGGACCATTGTAGTCCCTTACACACTCCAATGAGTTCTGGGTCACCATGAGCTTGCTGGTTAGTCTGTACCTCTCGGTGTTACAAGCCCTACTGCATAGAGCCAAATTAATCCATGCCATTCACTGATGAGGATCAAACATTCCGAAACAGTCTGTATGCATGTTGGATTATTATAGCTCTGTACAAATTAACAAGCTGACACATCATTGCATTCCAGCGGTTCTGGAGGTGTGTTTAGCTTCTAAGGGTAACAATGGTTAATTTGCATATATTCAGCAGTGATGCACTGGGAGACATCTCAAGCTCACTCCAACCTGAATTATCGCAAATTCTTTCTGTTTTAAGAAAGCAAACTTTTGTTTGTCTGTTTTTACAGGAGGCTGACAACACCTATAAGAAGAAACATCTTGGCAAAGATCTGCGGTATTCACAGCCTGCTTGATACTGCGGTGCCATTACACCGCAACGCACCACTGTGAACATGACTTGAGTGGATGTACAAAAACTTATGAGAGCAGAGAAGTGATGATGAAAAGCTGAGTAGGTCATCATTACTCTGTGTGGGAGTTGAATTAACCTCCTTAGCAGAAATTCCAAGTCAGGCTCGGAAATCCACAGCTCGGAGCGGTAATCCTGTGCCTGAATGAGTTATATGTAGGGCTGCTGAAGATCTCTCTGTGGTATGCTTTTTTTTCTTTATTTTTCTTGTTTTTAGAATCTAAAAGCTTGCGAAAAAATGTCAAAAAATGTCACGGCTTTTAGACCCTGAATCTGGAAATAATCATAACGCCAGGGAGGTTAAAGAGACACTGAAAATTATGATATAATGAATTGGTTATGTCGTACGGATAATTACTAGAACATTAGTAGCAAAGAAAATATTCTCATATTTTTATTTTCAGTTATATAGTGTTTTTTTATAACATTGCATCATTCTCTAACATTTGCAATTTACACACTACTCAGCATTCTAAATGATTTTACAGAGCAGGCTAGTGACCTTTTGAACTGTCCACTGCCACTGGGGAGAAAAAGAAAATACAGTGACTGACAGTTGAAATAACAAGTTTCAGAAGACAGAGCTCTCTGCGACTTTGAAAGTGGTGGAGCTCAATGGCTCTTTTGCATAGATAACAACTGGAGTTTCTTAACTCTTCCTGTACTGGAAACAATATTAGACTTATGTCTCTGTCCCTAATGTTTTATTTCTTAACTGTACTACACATACAAATCATTATATCACACTTTTTTTTTTCGCTTCATTGTCTCTTCAAGCATGTCAGTGTGACATGATATATGGCTGATACTTCAGACCCAGATTTTCAAACAATAAAACCAACAATTAAGAATTTGGGAATACAGGAATTTCCTATTCAGCATTAGCTCTGGAAAAAATGCAGACTGTCAGAGTGCATACACACATCAGACTATAGTCTTTGGAAAATGAAAGATCACAGACCAATTTTACCCCCTTCCATGGAGTATGAGAGCCATACCTACACAGTCTATTCTATGGAGCTGAACTCCCCATCAGATAGAAATCTTACCCCCTTCCATGTAGTATGAGAGCCACACCTACACAGTCTATTCTATGGAGCTGATCTCCCCATTAGACAGAAATCTTACCCCCTTCCATGTAGTATGAGAGCCATACCTACACAGTCTATTCTATGGAGCTGCACTCCCCATCAGACAGAAATCTTACCCCCTTCCATGTAGTATGAGAGCCATACCTACACAGTCTATTCTATGGAGCTGCACTCCCCATCAGATAGAAATCTTACCCCCTTCCATGTAGTATGAGAGCCATACCTACACAGTCTATTCTATGGAGCTGCACTCCCCATTAGACAGAAATCTTACCCCCTTCCATGTAGTATGAGAGCCATACCTACACAGTCTATTCTATGGAGCTGCACTCCCCATCAGATAGAAATCTTACCCCCTTCCATGTAGTATGAGAGCCATACCTACACAGTCTATTCTATGGAGCTGATCTCCCCATTAGACAGAAATCTTTGCAAGATGCTGCACACACAGATGCTGTACAGACACAAAAGATCAGTATCTGCAAAAAATCTGTTCCTGCAAAAGATCCATTCCTGCAAAATGCATTCATAGTCTATGATATCTGCAAATCCTCATACACACCTTGTTTAACAGACATTAATCTGCAGATCAGATCCACCAGGATGGATCTTCAGATCTGCAGATGATTGTCAGATATGCAGATGAATGTCTGTTAAACAAGGTGTGTATGAGGATCTGCAGATCTCATAGACTATGAATGCATTTTGCAGGAATGGATCTTTTGCAGGAACAGATCTTTTGCAGATACTGACCTGATGCATGTGTACAGCATCTGTGTGTGCAGCATCTTGCAAAGAGTTTTATCTGATGGGGAGTGCAGCTCCATAGAATAGACTGTGTAGGTGTGGCTCTCATACTACATGGAAGGGGGTAAGATTTCTGTCTGATGGGGAGTGCAGCTCCATAGAATAGACTGTGTAGGTATGGCTCTCATACTACATGGAGGGGGGTAAGATTTCTATCTGATGAGGAGTGCAGCTCCATAGAATAGACTGTGTAGGTGTGGCTCTCATACTACATGGAAGGGGGTAAGATTTCTGTCTGATGGGGAGTGCAGCTCCATAGAATAGACTGTGTAGAGTATGGCTCTCATACTACATGGAAGGGAGTAAGATTTCTGTCTGATGGGGAGTGCAGCTCCATAGAATAGACTGTGTAGGTGTGGCTCTCATACTACATGGAAGGGGGTAAGATTTCTGTCTGATGGGGAGTGCAGCTCCATAGAATAGACTGTGTAGGTGTGGCTCTCATACTACATGGAAGGGGGTAAGATCTCTGTCTGATGGGGAGTTCAGCTCCATAGAATAGACTGTGTAGGTGTGGCTCTCATACTACATGGAAGGGGGTAAGATTTCTGTCTGATGGGGAGTGCAGCTCCATAGAATAGACTGTGTAGGTATGGCTCTCATACTACATGGAGGGGGGTAAGATTTCTATCTGATGAGGAGTGCAGCTCCATAGAATAGACTGTGTAGAGTATGGCTCTCATACTACATGGAAGGGGGTAAGAATTCTGTCTGATGGGGAGTGCAGCTCCATAGAATAGACTGTGTAGGTGTGGCTCTCATACTACATGGAAGGGGGTAAGATTTCTGTCTGATGGGGAGTGCAGCTCCATAGAATAGACTGTGTAGGTGTGGATCTCATACTACATGGAAGGGGGTAAGATTTCTGTCTGATGGGGAGAGCAGCTCCATAGAATAGACTGTGTAGGTGTGGCTCTCATACTACATGGAAGGGGGTAAGATTTCTGTCTGATGGGGAGTGCAGCTCCATAGAATAGACTGTGTAGGTGTGGCTCTCATACTACATGGAAGGGGGTAAGATTTCTGTCTGATGGGGGGTTCACCTCCATAGAATAGACTGTGTAGGTATGGCTCTCATACTACATGGAAGGGGGTAAGATCTCTGTCTGATGGGGAGTGCAGCTCCATAGAATAGACTGTGTAGGTGTGGCTCTCATACTACATGGAAGGGGGTAAGATTTCTGTCTGATGGGGAGTGCAGCTCCATAGAATAGACTGTCTAGGTGTGGCTCTCATACTACATGGAAGGGGGTAAGATTTCTGTCTGATGAGGAGTTCAGCTCCATAGAATAGACTGTGTAGGTGTGGCTCTCATACTACATGGAAGGGGGTAAGATTTATGTCTGATGGGGAGTGCAGCTCCATAGAATAGACTGTGTAGGTGTGGCTCTCATACTACATGGAAGGGGGTAAGATTTCTGTCTGATGTGGAGTTCAGCTCCATAGAATAGACTGTGTAGGTATGGCTCTCATACTACATGGAAGGGGGTAAGATCTCTATCTGATGGGGAGTGCAGCTCCATAGAATAGACTGTGTAGAGTATGGCTCTCATACTACATGGAAGGGGGTAAGATTTCTGTCTGATGGGGAGTGCAGCTCCATAGAATAGACTGTGTAGAGTATGGCTCTCATACTACATGGAAGGGGGTAAGATTTCTGTCTGATGGGGAGTGCAGCTCCATAGAATAGACTGTGTAGAGTATGGCTCTCATACTACATGGAAGGGGGTAAGATTTCTGTCTGATGGGGAGTGCAGCTCCATAGAATAGACTGTGTAGAGTATGGCTCGCATACTACATGGAAGGGGGTAAGATCTCTGTCTGATGGGGAGTGCAGCTCCATAGAATAGACTGTGTAGGTATGGCTCTCATACTACATGGAAGGGGGTAAGATTTCTGTCTGATGGGGAGTGCAGCTCCATAGAATAGACTGTGTAGGTGTGGCTCTCATACTACATGGAAGGGGGTAAGATTTCTGTCTGATGGGGAGTGCAGCTCCATAGAATAGACTGTGTAGGTGTGGCTCTCATACTACATGGAAGGGGGTAAGATTTCTGTCTGATAGGGAGTGCAGCTCCATAGAATAGACTGTGTAGGTGTGGCTCTCATACTACATGGAAGGGGGTAAGATTTCTGTCTGATGGGGAGTTCAGCTCCATAGAATAGACTGTGTAGAGTATGGCTCTCATACTATATGAAGGGTGGTAAGATTGGTCTGTGATCTTTCATTTTCCAAAGACTAAGGCCCTATACACACATCAGACCATAGTCTTTTGAAAATGAAAGATCACAGACCAATCTTACCACCCTTCATGTAGTATGAGAGCCATACTCTACACAGTCTTTTCTATGGAGCTGAACTCCACATCAGAAAAAAATCTTTGCAAGATGCTGCACACACAGATGCTGTACAGACACAAAAGATCAGTATCTGCAAAAGATCTGTTCCTGCCAAAAATCCATTCCTGCAAATTGCAATGATAGTCTATGAGATCTGCAGATCATCATACACACATGATTTAACTGACATTCATCTGCAGATCAGACCCACCAGGATGGATTTTCAGATCTGCAGATGATTGCTTGATCTGCAGATGAATGTCAGTTAAATCATGTGTGTATGATGATCTGCAGATCTCATAGACTATCATTGCAATTTGCAGGAATGGATTTTTGGCAGGAACAGATCTTTTGCAGATACTGATCTTTTGTGTCTGTACAGCATCTGTGTGTGCAGCATCTTGCAAAGATTTTTTTCTGATGTGGAGTTCAGCTCCATAGAAAAGACTGAGTAGAGTATGGCTCTCATACTACATGAAGGGTGGTAAGATTGGTCTGTGATCTTTCATTTTCCAAAGACTATGGTCTGATGTGTGTATGAGTCTTATATGTCTGATGTGTGTATGAGCCTTTAGGAAGAGCCTCCTTAATTCCAATCTGCTTGCAATACATTTTCTGGAAATATTTACATTTCTCTGATCCTATCCAAGCAGAACACTGCATATCGATACTGGTTCCAAGTCAGTGCTCCAGAAGGTATGGACACTTTTGCCAAAAGTTTTGAAAACATTTTCATTTTATTTACAAAAATAATTTGCAGCCAATGAAGTACAAGTAAATGTTTTTGTGTAAAACTTTCCTCAGAAAAAGAAAAAGTAGTTTTGGAAAAATGTCTCCTGGTGACACACTAATTTATTTATTCTTTACCTTAACCACATTCATACCCAGTGAAAACGCACAACTGCTCATCAGGATGGACGTGGCAGATAGAGTTTTCCTGATAGGGGTTAGTTTGGAATTTGGCATTTAGCTATGAAATATTCCAGGAACTGACTGATTCCCATTGATATTGGTTAAAGTTGGTGTTGGGATGAAGACTGCTATATGTGAGTATCAAGGTTACTGGCTGGGGACAGATGTTAGTTTTTAGGGAGGGGGTAAAGGAAGGTTAGTACTGTGACTTTCTGGGAAGGGTCATTAGTTGGGGTATGGTGTTAATTTAATGGGCTAGGGGAAATGGGAAGGGGAGGTTAGTCAGGGTATAATAATAATAAAAATAATAAAAAAAGGCTACGGTCCAGTGGGCCATTCACTGGTCGATGTGGCCATCAAAGAGATCCCTCTCAGACCATTATTGAATCCCTCCACACACTGTACACAGATTTTCAATAGGTTTCAGCATTAAATCTATTGAAAATCTGTTCCCATACCCTGCCGATACTCCCGGGCACCTATGTGACCTGTAAACACTAGAGGTCCAACACTAAAGGCACCGTGGCACGTACCTTGTTATGTTAACACTAGAGACCTCTAGTGTTTTTCCTCTAGTGTTTGTCACGTGACTGAAAGCTCACCGGATGTAAAGAGACAAGAAGAAGCCCTGGCAGTGGAGAGAAGACATGAGAGGAAGTGCCGGTGGACAGACTAGACTCCCATCTACCATCTTAACACCGCTTGGTAATCCCAGACTTATGGTTCCCAGGAAGGTGATGGACTCATCAGAGAGATGTGTTAAGTCCCCTTCTCTTATCTTGTTTCCCCCCTTTACTCCACTTTGGCCTCCACAGGTATGAAAGATAATGGTGGCTTCTTTCTGTGTGTGTGTCCCTCTCTTACCGTGTGGTCCCTTCTTCCATGCCCATGTCTCTTCTTTGGCCTCCACCGGTATGAAAGATCATTGTGGCTTCTTTCTGTGTGTGTGTGTCCCTCTCTTATCGTGTGGTCCTTTCTTCCATGCCCATGTCTCTTCTTTGGCCTCCACCGGTATGAAAGATAATGGTGGCTTCTTTCTGTGTGTGTGTCCCTCTCTTATCGTGTGGTCCCTTCTTCCATGCCCATGTCTCTTCTTTGGCCTCCACCGGTATGAAAGATCATTGTGGCTTCTTTCTGTGTGTGTGTGTCCCTCTCTTATCGTGTGGTCCCCTCTTCCATGCCCGTGTCTCCTCTTTGGCCTCCACCGGTATGAAAGATCATGGTGGCTTCTTTCTGTGTGTGAGTCCCTCTCTTATCGTGTGGTCCCTTCTTCCATGCCCATGTCTCTTCTTTGGCCTCCACCGGTATAGAAGATCATGGTGGCTTCTTTCTGTGTGTGTGTCCCTCTCTTATCGTGTGGTCCCTTCTTCCATGCCCATGTCTCTTCTTTGGCCTCCACCGGTATGAAAGATCATGGTGGCTTCTTTCTGTGTGTGTGTCCCTCTCTTATTGTGTGGTCCCCTCTTCCATGCCCATGTCTCCTCTTTGGCCTCCACCGGTATGGAAGATCATGGCGGCTTCTTTCGGTGTGTGTGTCCCTCTCTTATCTTGTGTTCCCCCCTTCCATTCCCATGTCTCCACTTTGGCCTCCACCGGTATGGACAATCATGGTGGCTTCTTTTTGTGTGTCTTCAGTCGTTCTTTTCCTTTGGTGTTTCTCCATTACTGATCTCCCTTTGATTGCCTTTTTTCTACTTACGTGTACTGCTCACATTCCAGCCTGACTCTGTGACATCAAACACAAGATGACATTGAAACACATTACCGCCTTCCACCAATTAATTTGTCAGAAGGAGTTTGCGGGAGCGGCGGTTGGTAGAGTTAGACGGAGTGTGTGAGGCGGAGGGGTCAGAGTCTGCGATGAGGTTAATAAGCACTTCTCAGGTGCTCTACAATGGTGGTTATATTAGAGAAGAGGAGAGGAGAGACGTTTGTTGAACTGATAATTTCATTCTCTTTGTCTTCCCCTGACAGGCGGGGTCAGGCTGCCGGCGGCTCCCTGTAGGAGGTAAGGAGAGGATTAGATAAATGCTCATAGCGGGGTTCCAACACTACAAAAAGGAACGTGAAGTGAATGTCTAAATTTCTCTGTAATCGTTACCAGCCTAACCTCAATATTCTGATGGAAAACTTGAATTTATTTATCCACTTTTATCACCAGGGTGCCGACATGTTCCATAGCAGTCTGTGTATGGAGTACATAACACTGCTTAGTGCTCACACTCACCTACCCGCTAGAGGAGGTGACACTTGCTCTTCTGTCCACCATCCTGACCGCTATTATGGTCCAACTCACAACCGGATAAACAATACAGATCGTCATCAATTCTTTTTTCACATATAACTGGTCATGTGACTTGGGGAAAGCTTTTTCGAACAGGTGCCAAAAGAGTGACCAGCAGACTATGAGATACCATCTACCCTCGTTTTACTCTTGGGATGTGGGGCATAATCCCCCTGCGTACTATAAGGGCACAAGGAAAAAAGGGGTGCAGTCAAAATTTCAAAATGTCATATAACAATTTTTTTTTCATGAATATCTCTGTTAGACTAATATGTTTGGTAAAATGACGTTATTAACAGGGTGAGTGAAATAAGTGTAAACGATAAATACCATTGTTTATTCTGTGCGCCAAATGAACACAACAAATTATTTAACAATATTTTACTACAACTAAACCTAACCCTACTCACATACAGAACCCTTTCCCTATCTATCCCTAACCCTACTCACACACAGTACCCTGCCCCCTCCATTGCCTAACCCTAAGACCCCCCCTCTTCCTGATCCCTAACCGTAAAACCCCCCTTCCTGATGCCCAACCCTAAGACCCCTTCTTCCTGATGCCTAAACCTAACCCCCCCCCTCTTCCTTACAACTAATCCTAAAACTGCCCTTCCTGACACCTAACACTAAAACCCCTTTACTGATGCCTAACCCTAAGATGCGTTCATGCAAAAAGGGGCGTCGGGAAAAAAGGGCGATAAGTGGTAATAGCGTTTACAAAAATGTTGTGTTGTGTTTTGTTTACATAAATGTTTTACAAATAAAAAAAAACTTTAATAATGTCTATGAAATTGCAAATTGTGAATACGATAATCTTCCCTGCTTTGAAAGTGAAACTTATAATTACGTTTGTTAAAAAAACATAATATATGTATAATCGTTATAATTGTATAATATTGTGTATAACCTTCATTTATCACTTCTTCATGTAACAAGATCTGAAATATTGAATATTGTTTATAACAATGAAAAAAAAATATAAGTACGTTCGTAATAACTGTTGTAAAACATTAGTAAATATTACTAACATTTTACAATAACTAAACCTAACCCATCTCTTACACAGAATGCTCCTTCTATCTATCCCTAACCCTTAGACCCCCCTGGTGGTGCCTAACCTTTAGACCCCCCTGGTGGTGCCTAACCCTAATATCCCTAACCAACCGCCTGGAGGTGCCTAACCCTAAGACCCACCTGGTGGTGCCTAACCCTAAGACCCACCTGGTGGTCCCTAACCCTAAATCCCTCCTGGTGGTGCCTAACCCTAAGACCCTCCTGGTGGTGCCTAACCCTAATATCCCTAACCAATCCCCTGGAGGTGACTAACCCTAAGACCCCCCTGGTGGTGCCTAACCCTAAGACCCACCTGGTGGTGTCTAACCCTAATATCCCTAACCAACCCCCTGGAGGTGCCTAACCCTAAGACCCCCCCTAGTGGTGCCTAACCCTAAGACCCCCCTGGTGGTGCCTATCCCTAACCAACCCCACGGAGGTGCCTAACCCTAAGACCCCCCCCTGGTGGTGCCTGACCCTAAGACCCCCCTTAGTGATCGCTTTATTGTGTGAATAATGTTTTACAAATAGTGACTATAAAAAATATATTACAATTTACTTACTGATCGCTTTATTATGTGGAAAATAATGTTTTACAAACAGTAAGTGAAAACATTTTGAACAACGGTTTTGTTAAATAATATACATATGTTTAGTATATTTGTAAATGTAATTCCTCACGGGTGCATTTTGTAAACTTAAATCATCACAAGCACAGTTTGAAAACGTTAATAATCTCTGGGCGTCCTTTTTTCCTGTTCGGCGCCCGTCAAACGATATTTAATATGTGAGTGAATGATGGGGCCTTTTTTGTCCACTTGCCTCATGCGCCCAAATTTCCTGCTTCCTCCTAAGACCTCCCTTCCTGACGCCTAACCCCACCCCTCTTCCTGACACCTCACCCTAAAATCCCCTCTTCCTGACGCCTCACCCTAAAACCCCCCTTCCTGATGCCTAACCTTAAAACTCCCCTTCCTGATGCCTAAGCCTAACCCTAAAACCCTTCCTTCCTGACGCCTTCTTAAAGCTTAATACTAAAGCCCTTTTTTTCCACTAGCCGCGATCCGCTTAAAAAAGCAGATCGCCGGCGTTTTGCCGATCGCTAGTGCATTGGGAGTTACATGAGAGTTGTAATGCACTTTTCAATTAGCACAATTTTCAATTACCGCAATAGCAACAAGTGGAAAATGAAGCTTTTGCAAGCGCAAATGCGATTGCGCTTGCAAGTGGAAAAGGGCCCTAACGGAGAGTCTGCAGCTAGGTTAAACTTCCATTGAATTGACTTCACATAGGTTACCCCTGCCCCCATACACCCCCCCCCCCTACAATGACCGCAGATTCACTGGCATTCCCTCGTTTTTCGCACTTTATCAGGCATTTTAATGAGAACTTTGCTTCTTTAAAATAATTAAGGCTTTGCTTTGGCGCCGCGATGAAAGGCGAGCGCGCCGACCGCCTCCTATCGGGCCTGTGAAAGAGCCATTAAACCGCGCACCCAGATCCCTTCTGCTGAACTTCACTAATTTGATGAGAACGGCGATCAGCAAGGGGGACTCGTCTTAATTGGCAGTGGCTGGTTTCGCTAATGGCGTTCCATCTCAGCCACGCTACGGACGCACAATGGCGGGAGAAGAAGATGAGTCTGTTTATCGATCAGTGACATTTCTGTTGTGTCTCCCGAATAAAAACAATAATTATCATTTCTTTCAGTCGCTGGCGTGTTTCGCTCAACCGTAATCTACAAAGTACAGGATGGCCTCCCTGGAACCGAAAGTGACTTCAAGTTATGACTTCAGCATATCAGAAACCAGAAAGGCTCACAATGCATCATTTTATGGCAGAGATAGGAGCCAAACACATTAATGTGGACCTGATCTCTTGCTCAAGACTGGAGAAAAACACAGAGAAATGCACCCTGTATGTACTTAGAGAGTTTAGGCCTGTCTAATCCACCAGTGTAATTTGATCCCTCATCTGTGACAGCTGACTGCCTCTGCAGAGCAGCTAATTTGTAAACACATGATGTTAACCCTATGTCTGCTTCCATGAAAGCACAAAGTAGACACACTGCAGATTTATTTCAGGATTTGTATCAGCTGTATCAAAGAAATGTTTTTCTTTAAAAGTTATTATGCTGGAGAGGAATTTCTGAGTTCAGTTCTGCTTTAAGATGATCCCCCAATCACCCAATCATCAACAACCAATCCACCCCATGCCTACCCCTAACCCCCTGCCTAATTGTACCTGTCTGATCCCTGCCGCAATAGGTAGCATGATTAAAAGCTGTGGTTAGCGGCAAGGAGGTTAAATTATGATGTCCGATAAAAACGCCAGCTATTCATCGGGCGCCATAATTTAACCTCCTGGCTGCTAATCGTGGCACCTTTTTTAATGGCACTCGTCCTGCGCCATTTTTATCTGCTCTGAAGTCAACTGTCTAAAAAAACAAAATCAGTGTGCAGGTTGTCCATATCTCGGAGAATAGGTTACGTTCCCTCTGAGAAGATGGCTTGTTGGGAAGTCAGGGGAGGGTTAACCTCCCTCTTCTTGTGCGGAGAGAAGTCTAGTCTGGATATATTTGCAGGTTGTCCATATCTCAGAGAAGGGGTTAGGGGTTCCCTCTGAGAAGATGGCTTGCTGGGAAGTCAGGGCAGGGTTAACCTCCCTCTTCTTGTGCGGAGAGAAGTCTAGTCTGGATATATTTGCAGGTTGTCCATATCTCAGAGAAGGGGTTGGGTTTCCTCTGAGAAGATGGCTTGTCGGGCAGGGACGGATCTAGGGGGGGGGGGGGGGGGCAAGCGGGTCTCTTGCCCCGGGCGCAGTTTGTTGAATTCTTAAAAAGGCGGCAAAATTTGGATGGGGAATGGCAGTTTAGACGCCAAAACCTGACCTTGCCCCAGGCGCAACTTGGGGCAACTTGGTCTAGATCCGTCCCTGTTGTCGGGGAGTCAGGGCAGGGTTAACCTCTCTCCTCTTGTGCGGAGAGAAGTCTAGTCTGGATATATTTGCAGGTTGTCCATATCCCGGAGAATAGGTTACGTTCCCTCTGAGAAGATGGCTTGTTGGGAAGTCAGGGCAGGGTTAACCTCCCTCCTCTTGTGCGGAGAGAAGTCTAGTCTGGATATATTTGCAGGTTGTCCATATCTCGGGGAACAGGTTAGGTTCCCTCTGAGATGATGGCTTGTTGGGAAGTCAGGGCAGGGTAACCTCCCTCCTCTTGTGCGGAGAGAAGTCTAGTCTGGATATATTTGCAGGTTGTCCATATCTCGGGGAACAGGTTAGGTTCCCTCTGAGAAGATGGCTTGTCAGGGAGTCAGGGCAGGGTTAACCTCTGTCCTCTTGTGCGGAGAGAAGTCTAGTCTGCATATATTTGCAGGTTGTCCATATCTCGGAGAATAGGTTAGGTTCCCTCTGAGAAGATGGCTTGTCGGGAAGTCAGGGCAGGATTAACCTCCCTCCTCTTGTGCAGTGAGAAGTCTAGTCTGCATATATTTGCAGGTTGTCCATATCTCTGAGAACGGGTTAAGTTAACTCTGAGAAGATGGCTTGTTGGGAAGTCAGGGCAGGGTTAACCTCCCTCCTCTTGTGCGGAGAGAAGTCTAGTCTGGATATATTTGCAGGTTTTACAGAACAAGTCCCAGTGGTGCGTCGCTGGCAGCTGAGTGCAATATGGCCGCGTTAGTTTATCACTTTATGTGAGAGGGCGCCCAGCAGGACGGTGAAATCTCGCCTCTTCTGACTCAGAAGATTGGCATGAAATACAACCCGCTGATCTGCACGGGGCCAGTTCATTACCGGCTTCGGCAGAAGAGAGACTGAAAGGAGCGACAGCATCTATAATCCAGCTTTCAGCTGCAGCGCTTTATTATTGCCATCCTATTCCTGATTACAGCAAGACCCCCGGTATCTGGCACTGGCGGGGATCACATAATGCCGGATGCATGTGCTTGCTGGTTGCTTGAACAACGATCCGCCCCCCCCCCCCCCCCCCCCCCGTGCAGTGTAAACTACTTAACGAGCCTCTGGCTGGCATCTTCTACCCTTCCTGCTGCACCTAGCGGCTTGCGTCCTTGCATACCTCCGTGCATGGCTCCTGGCATGTTACCTGACCTGCGTTGGGTCACATGACACACCGAGAGTGGTGCACAGACCCTGGAAAACTGCTAAGAGCTACAGAAAGGCAAGAAAATGCCCCCAAAGAATCGGTAAGTATTTTATGCCCTGCAACCCCCCGCCTAAGCACTGTCCCTGTTGTCCTCTCAGGCATGGCACAACAATTCTAAAGGCAGTGAAAATAATACCCTGTCTCCCAGCATGCTCTGTGAGGAGACTTCCCCATAGCTAATCAGCCTAGACTAAGCATGACTATGAGGGGGGGGGATACATAATAATAAACAGCCTGGACCTGTATTTACCTCACAGGAGCCTGTAGGCACAGATTGTCTGGCACCCTACACCTCGCCCTCCATGAACCTACAAACACCCGCCCACCGCATTGCAAGTGTGCTGGCTGGCCCAGCTGTCACTTCTCCCTTACTCCCTTACTTTAGTATTAGGTAACCAAAAGTACCCTCAATCATGGGCGTAACAAAGGGGACTGCAAGCCATGCGCCCGCAGGGGGGCCCGGGCCCTCCCCTGGGGCCCGTTTAGGGCCGTTTTTGGGGGCTGGAGGGGTTGCAGCATGAGGGGAAAGCTATGGCCACACTTGGCGGGGAGGGGGGTGGTCCCCCCCTCCCTCACCTCGGGCTCTCCCCTCTGCGCTCCCCTCCAGCTTCAATAATCATATGTGTGCAGCGGCGGGCAGCGGCAGCTACATACCTTCGGTGCGCTCCAGCGCGGACGCTTCTCTCTCTAGCCTCTGACGCGAGATCCTGTATAAACAGGAAGTCGCGTCAGACACTAGAGAGAGAAGTGTCCGCGCTGGAGCGCACCGAAGGTATGTAGCTGCCGCTGCCCGCCGCTGCACACATATGATTATTGAAGCTGGAGGGGAGCGCAGAGGGGAGAGCCCGAGGTGAGGGAGTGGGGGACCACCCCCCTCCCCGCCAAGTGTGGCCATAGCTTTCCCCTCATGCTGCAACTCCTCCAGCCCCCCCCCCCCCCCCAAACGGCCCTGAGGAGGCCCGCATAAAATTTCTGTAGGGGGGCCCGGTGGGTCTTAGTTATGCCCCTGCCCTCAGTATTAAGTAACTAGACATGCCCCAAGTATTAAGCAGCTAGAGAAACCTCAGTATTATGTAGCTAGAGGTTCCCCTGACTGAAGGGAGATCTGGTCAGTGGAATGCAGAGAGCTGGGAGAGTAACCTCTCATCTACACTCTCATCAAGACTCTGCATAGGGAGGAAGGGAAGGAGGAACTAGGGGAGGGGAGGGAGCTGCCTTTCCATCATCAGGCGCCTGTAGGCACATGCCTACAATGCCTTATAGTAAATCTGGCCCTGTAAACAGCAATATATATAGGAAGTATTTCTGATGCTGAAACCAGGAAAATTACCGTAAAGGTGGGTATCCTCAATAGTGTACTGCATTCTAATATATGTCACTCCAGGGCCTCTTTAAAGAGGAACACCAGTGAAAATAATGTAGTAAAAAAAGTGCTTCATTTTTTCAATAATTATGTATAAATAATTTAGTCAGTGTTTGCTCATTGTAAAATCTTTCCTCTCCCCGATTTACATTCTGACATTTATTACATGGTGACATTTTTACTGTGGGCAGGTTATGTAGCTGCTGCTAGCTGTTTTGACTGTTAGACAGCTGTAAGCAGTTATTTCCTGTCTTTGAACCATGTTAGGCTCCCTGCACACTGCAAATCCGTTTTCCGATTCCGATTCCGTTTCCGATTCCGTTTCCGATTCCGTTTCCGATTTTCCCTGAATACATTCAACAGAAAAACGGATCAAAAAACGCAGCATGCAGTTAAGATTAAAAATCTGAATCGGAATCGGATGTAAAAACAGATTAAAAAGCGGAATCGGAATCTGAAATGCATGCAGTGTGCAAGAGGCCTTACATTGTAACAAACTGCCAAAAGTACCGCAGTCCCAGAGCTTCTTGTGGGAGGAGTTTCAGCACAAAATCAGTCATACAGCGCCCCCTGATGGTCTGTTTGTGAAAATCAATATATTTCTCATGTAAAAGGGGGTATCAGCTACTGATTGGGATAAAGTTCAATTCTTGGTTGGAGTTTCTCTTTAAAGCAGACCTGAATTCAGAACTTACTCTCTGCTCTAAAAGATATGCAACAGCATAATAACATTTAAACAAAAACGTTCCTTTGTTACAGCTGATACAAATTCTGCAAAAAAAAAAAAAAAAATCTACAGTGGGCCTACTTCCTGCTTTGATGGAAGCAGACATAGGGTTAACATCCTGTGTTTACAAATTAGCTGCTCTGCCATGGCCGAGGAGATTCCTGAGCTGACACAGCTGAGAGATCAAATTACAGTGGTGATTAGTCACAGATGGGGGGGGGGTTAAATAGGCTAAACTCTCTAAATACATACAGGGTGCATTTTTCTATGTTTTCCTTCTGCTATGTGCAAGAGTTTAGGTCCACTTTAAAGGACCTCTGTCGCGAAAATCTTAAAATGTAAAATACATGTTAACATATACAAATAAGAAGTATGTTTCTTTCGGCGTTAAATGAGCCATAAATTACTTTTCTCCTATGTTGCTGTCACTTACAGTTAAAGGGGAACTGAAGAGAGAGGTATATGGAGGCTGTCATGTTTATTTCCTTTTAGACAATACCAGTTGCCTGGCAGCCCTGCTGATCCTCTGCCTCTAATACTATTAGCCATAGCCCCTAAACAAGCATGCAGCAGATCAGGTGTTTCAGTGGTTCAGACTTATAAGTCTGATCTGACAAGACTAGCTGCATGCTTGTTTCTGGTTTTAATCAGATACTACTGCAGAGAAATAGACCAGCAGGGCTGCCAGGCAACTGGTATTGATTAAAAGGAAATAAACATGACAGCCTCCATATACCTCTCTCTTCAGTTCCCCTTTAAGTAGAAATCTAACGTTACTGACAGATTTTGGACTAGTCCATCTCTTCATAGGAGGTTCTCAGGGTTTTCTTTATTTTTTAAAAGCACTCAGGCCTAGTGCACACCAGAGCGTTTCGGCTGCGGTTTGCGATCCGCTTGCGGGTGCGGATCCGCTTGGGTAATGTATTTCAATGGGCTGGTGCACACCAGAGCGGGAGGCGTTTTGCAGAAACGCATACTCCCGGGCTGCTGCAGATTTTGGATTGCGGATGCGTTTCTGCCTCAATGTTAAGTATAGGAAAAACGCAAACCGCTCTGAAAAAAACGGCACTTCAGAGCGGTTTTCCAGGCGTTTTTTGTTACAGTAGCTGTTCAGTAACAGCTTTACTGTAACAATACATGAAATCTACTACACCAAAACCGCTACACAAAACCGCAAAACGCTAGCTAAAACGCTGCAGAAAAAGAAGAAAAAGCGTTTAAAAATCTGCTAGCATTTTGCGGATCTGCTAGCGGTTTTTGGTGTGCACCAGGCCTCAGTGAATGGCAATTGCTCCGTCCAACTGCCAAAAAAGTGTACAGCAAGCAGGGAGGCTGGCCAGCATCTATGTATAAATCTTGTTCAGGGAATGTCTTTATAAAGAATAAAGACCATGCTGAGTCAGTGTTGTACAATTTGCCCTGAGCACCGACCTTGATGAACTTAAAGGGGCATTATGGCAAAACATTGTAACATTTAAAATATGTGCAAACATAGACAAATAAGAATTACATATTTTCCAGAGTAAAATGAGCCATAAATTACTTCTCTCCTATGTTGCTGTGGCTTACAGTAGGTAGTAGAAATCTGAGAGAAGAGACAGGTTTTGGACTAGTCCATCTCTTTATAGGGGATTCTCAGGGATATATTTATTTTCCAAAGCACTTAATTGCTCTGTCCAACTGCCAAAAAACTGTGTAGTGAGCAGAGAAGCTGTCCAGTATCATTGTTTAAATCCTTTTTCAGGAATATCTTTATAAAGGATAAAAGCCTTGCTGAGAATCCCCTATGAAGAGATTGACTAGTCCAAAACCTGTCACTTCTGATTTCTACTGCCTACTGTAAGTGACAGCAACATAGGAGAAAAGTAATTTATGGCTTATCTTACTTCTTATGTGTCTATGTTTGCACATATTTTTAATTTTTTTGCAGTAGTGCACCTTTAAATGAGCTTTTCTGCGTTCTTCTGTAAATGCAGATTTTTTTTCTAGAGTGCCCCTTTAACAGCCCACTTGTTTTGTGGTAATGACAGCCTGCAATGTTTCCCCCCAGAGCCTGGAAGTGACAGTTTGATGGCTTTATTGGAACACACAGTGGCAGCCCCCGGAGCCATTTGTCAGAAAGTAAGTTTTGCACTTTGCATGAGGCTCTGTGCGACCGCCGCCGCTCTGTACTCAGCGCACAGTGGGGGAGGATTTTACCGCAGGAAAAGGTGGACAGGTAGATTGCAGCGCTCAGCCTCATCCATTATTCTCACCTCACAGCCGTCATTACTGCAGGCGGACACAGACCTCCATTACCCGATAATGCTTCCACAAACAATGCAAGCGCTCTCCCAGGTTTCACCTTGGCCAAGGCAGCCGGCGGAATGAGCCGTCCGTCATGCTTTCACAGTCCATCGGGCTACCAAATGGGCCTGTTTCTGAAAGACCTTGTGAAACGGATCTGGATTGCCACCCGGCATGGGAGGGAAACAACAACAACAGAAATATTTAAAAATCAAGATGACGGAAATAATCGGTAATTCCTGCGATGGCGATTGCCGTTTGACATCTGTTATCATGGACGGGTTTTCGTTCAAAACAGAATATCAAAACAGCAGACGGAGTCACACAACACCATTTCCAAATAAGTCGGGGTGGTGTGTAAAACGTAAACAACGACAAAAAGCGGACCGCGGTGATTGGCAAAGCGCATAAACCTGCCATTTCATTGAAAATAGTACAAGGGTAACATAGCAATGGCTGAACCTGGGAGATTTTGTTGTTTTCGTGAAAAAAAATATAGGCTCATTTTGAACTTGATGCCAGCAATGCGTTTCAAAAAGGCCTTTCACAAGGTCGCAACAGAAACTGCAAAATCTGCGTACCGCTAGAAACAGCTGGTGGAAGGTCTGATATAGCATGACTTGTGATCAGGGGGTGTAACTAGAGGGGTGCAGCACCTGCGATCGCAGGGGGACCCAGAGCTGTGGGGGGCCCCAACCACTAACCGTCCCTTCCTCCCATACCGGGGACTATATCAGAACAGGAGTTTTGTGGCTACGCGTGTTATAGGTATGCAGATCATGATGGGCACACTTGTTGTATGACCCTTGTGAGATGGGCCCCCAGGCTATGTAGGGCACCAAGGGGAGGCATGGGAAGGGGTGTGACCATTGGGGGCAGGGCATCAAAGCTTTGCTGGGGGTCCCATGAAAAATGGTGAGCGTAATGACCTAATTACGATTACCCTAAATTTTGCGTAATTCATAAAATTACAATTGTGGTCATCATAGGAAATATGTAATTTCTCGGAATTACGTGAAATAAAGTTGAAATTTCATAATGCCGATCGGTTTTCTTAATTACGTTCGCTTCTGTAACGGATTGGAATCGGAATTTCGTGTTTAATGCAGAAATTCGTCCATTCTCGAAATTGTGTTCCAGTCCAGAGCCTCCTGATACATTTAAAGTGACAGCACGTGCAGGGACCTTTGCATTATCAGATATTGCAAGGGCCAAAAACCAAGTGTCTCAGCATGCATGACTGCTAAATGCACCTTGACAAAGAGCACCTGTCTTAGAAGTGGCTGCAGATAGAGCCTCCTGATATGTTTAAAGTGACAGCACATGCAGGGACCTTTGCATTATCAGATATGGCAAGGCTCAAAACCAAGTGTCTCAGCATGCTTGACCGCTAAGGGCACCTTGACAAAGAGCACCTGTCCTAGAAGTGGCTGCAGGTAGAGCCTCCTGATATGTTTAAGCAACAGCACGTGCAGGGGCCATTATCAGTAATTGCAATCAAATGAGTGACTTTCCTGAGTTTACTAATTACTTAAATTATCAAAATTACTATTAGGGCCCTTTTCCACCAGCAGTCGCTAGCGTTCACGCTGAACGCTAGCGATTGCTGAATCGCAAAGCAAAAAAATTACCGGCGATTTCCCGACGTTTGCGGCCGCGATTTTGCTATGCTATGCACTGCATAGCAAAATCGCGGCAATAATCGTTCCGCCGCGCGTTCGTGTTCCTGTAAAAAATGAATCGCGGTAGTGGAAATGACCTACCGCGATTTCTATGTTAAAAAGCAAACCGTAGCGATTGTAAAATCGCTAGCGGTTTGCGACGTTCCGATTCAGCCAGCGCAAACGTGCTAGTGGAAAAGGGCCCTTAGAAACGAAATTACGTCCATTTTCGAAACTAAAATAACTTTCTTTCTTTCTAAATAACAAATTTTCACGTTCAAACACAACCTTGCAACGAAACGCAAAATTACGCAATGGAAATGACACTTAATTCCAAATTATTGTTTATATGACAATTTATATGGCAATTATGAAATAAATTTGCGTCATAGCGGCAAAATTTGCATCCGTAATTATGGAAACGCGAAATTAGACACATTTCGGCTTAACACAACCCATGAATTGTAGTTACGCCACTGCTTGGTATAGAGAGAGTATTTTAAAGAGGCGGAGTCTCTCCGAAGTTAAAATGGGAAGGAGAACACCAGTCTGTAAATCACTGTGCAGGTTAAAAGTGCAATTTGTAGCTAGTAAACAAGAAAAAAAAAGGGAGACAAAGAGAGCCAATGTAATGTAGCAAATGAGAACATCAAGATTCCTAGTTATACGTGAAAACGGGTACCTAAAAGGCAAACACCAATAAGACAGTTGGACCTCACTGCAACATGGATCCACTGAAAATGTTGTCTTGTTTCTTGTACATGATAACATTGGTAGCCTTGTGAGCAGGTGTCATCTTCAGAGATAGCCACACACTTAAAGAGACACTTAAAGAGACTCTGTAACAACAAAAACCTCCCCTGGGGGGTACTCACCTCGGGTGGGGGAAGCCTCCGGATCCTAATGAGGCTTCCCACGCCGTCCTCTGTCCCACGGGGGTCTCGCCGCAGCCCTCCGAACAGCCGGCGACTGTGCCGACTGTCATTTCAATATTTACCTTTGCTGGCTCCAGCGGGGGCGCTGTGGCGACTTTCGGCACGGAAATAGACGGAAATACCCGATCTCCGTCGGGTCCGCTCTACTGCGCAGGCGCCGGAAACTTGCGCCTGCGCAGTAGAGCAGACCCGACGGCGATCGGGTATTTCCGCCTACTTCGGCGCCGAGAGGCATCAGAGCGCCTGCGCAGGAGCCAGGAAGGTAAATAATGACGTCACCGCTGCCCGGACTGCACGGAGGGCTACAGCGAGACCCCCGAGGGACGCAGGACGGCGTGGGAAGCCTCATTAGGATCCTGAGGCTTCCCCCACCCGAGGTGAGTACCCCCCAGGGGCCGTTTTGGCGTTACAGTTCCTCTTTAAGCGAAAAAAAAATGTATGATAGTATGATTTGTATGTGTAGTACAGCTAAGAAATAAAACATTAAGATCAGATACATCAGTCTAATTGTTTCCAGTACAGGAAGAGTTAAGAAACTCCAGTTGTTATCTCGGTGCAAAAAAGCCATTAAGCTCTACGACTTTCAAAGTCGTGGAGAGGGCTGTTATCTGACTTTTATTATCTCAACTGTAAGTAAACAAATGTCTTTTTCTCTGGCAGAGGAGAGGTCATTAGTTCACAGACTGCTCTGAAAGAATCATTTTGAATGCTGAGTGTTGTGTAATCTGCACATATTAGAGACTAATGCAATGTTAGAAAAAACACTATATACCTGAAAATAAAAATATGAGAATATTTTCTTTGCTGCTAATCTTGTAGTAATTATTCATAGTACACAACCAATTCATTATATCCTATATCATATTTTTTTTTCCGCTTCAGTGTCTCTTTAAGCTATGTACACACATGTGATAACAGTTGCCTTAGATGGCCAACCATGACCTTTTAAGCCGACAATTGCTATGTGTGTATAGCGGCAGACTATCAATATTGCTCAGACATCGAGGTCGTTAAGGATCCGTGCTGTTGGATCCTTAACGACCCCGATGCCCGAGCAATATTGATCACAAGGCCCCTTCCACAGGAGCAGTTGAAAAAGTCGCAGCCAAAAATGGGCGCAATTGTTATTTATCATTATATGTGGGCACAATTGTTATTTATCATTATATGTGGGCACAATTGTTATTTATCGATATATGTGGGCACAATTGTTATTTATCATTATATGTGGGCGCAATTGTTATTTATCATTATATGTGGGCACAATTGTTATTTATCATTATATGTGGGCACAATTGTTATTTATCATTATATGTGGGCACAATTGTTATTTATCATTATATGTGGGCACAATTGTTATTTATCGATATATGTGGGCACAATTGTTATTTATCATTATATGTGGGCACAATTGTTATTTATCATTATATGTGGGCACAATTGTTATTTATCATTATATGTGGGCACAATTGTTGTTTATCATTATATGTGGGCACAATTGTTATTTATCGATATATGTAGGCATAATTGTTATTTATCATTATATGTGGGCACAATTGTTATTTATCGATATATGTGGGAACAATTGTTATTTATCGATATATGTGGGCACAATTGTTATTTATCGATATATGTGGGCACAATTGTTATTTATCGATATATGTGGGCACAATTGTTATTTATCGATATATGTAGGCATAATTGTTATTTATCATAATATAAATTAGCTTGCGACCTTTTCAAATGTATGCCCTCCCACACCCCATTAAATCCACTCTGTTTTCCGCTGATCCCCTCAACTGCAACAGAACACATCGCTAGCCTCCAAGCTCGGGATGTGTCTGTCAAAAGACCTGATATTGGTCGCTCACCGTTGTATTCAACATCTGTTTACCCACATACTGCATGGAGGTGGTACAATTGGTCTGTGGTTGGCCAATCTTGATTTAAAGTGTGTACCAGGCTTTAGTGGAAAGGGGCCCTTAAAGAGGAACTGTCGCAAAAATCTTAAAATGCAAAACACATACAAACAAGAAGTACATTTCTTCCAGAATAAAATGAGCCATACATTACTTTTCTCAAAAATTTCAAAAAAAAAAAAAAGGTACACAGGTCCCTTGAAGGGGGGCTCAGTTCACCTCAGAAAGAATCAAAGGGAAGGCTGGTTGAAATTCATATAATAGTACCAAATTCCAAAAACAACCGCCACTCACTGAACTGTATGCCAAAAATACTTTATTTTAGAAAAATTACTGCAACCAACCCATTGAAACTCCCAAACCCCTAAAAACATATAGGCCATGGGCCAATTCCACACAGGAGTACTCCTAGTGCACAAGCACACTCTCATTCCACACAGATGAATGCCTTCTTCTCTTGCGCCAGCTCTATCGGTCAATTTGTTAGTTTCCGCGGCGTCCCGCGGTTCACAGGTACCTGTGCTCTGTCTGATTCACCCAGGCTGGCCCAATCAGAGCGCGAGAGTGGTCTCACATGTGCTACTCAGGATGTTCCTCCAGCCCAACGTCCTAGAGTCCCGCCCACATACGCGTTACGCCTACAATGACGTAGGCTTCATCAGTGTATTGGCGCTGAAGGATCGGCCGATCTAGATCTGATGTAAGTGTGAAATGAGAGTGTTTGTGTGCACTAGGAGGGGTTTGGGAGTTTTAATGGGTTGGTTGCAGTATTTTTGGCATACAGTTCAGTGAGTGGCGGTTGTTTTTGGAATTTGGTACATTACTTTTCTCCTATGTTGCAGTCACTTACAGTAGTTAGTAGAAATTTGACATTACCAACAGGTTTTGGGATAGTCCATCTCTTCATGGGGCATTCTCAGCATGGCCTTTATTCTTTATGAAGACATTCCCTGAAAAAGATTAATACAAAGATGCCGGCCAGCCTCCCTGCTCGCTGCACACTTTTTTGGCAGTTGAACGGAGCAACTGCCATTTAGGCTTCTTCCCCACTAGGACGTTGCGTTAGATGGGACGTTAAGGTTGCATAACGTGCTCCTAACGCAACGCATAGTGGGGTTGAAGCTGGACGTCAGATTGAGCCGCGTTATGCGGCTCTTCATGCGTCCTGTGATGCCGTGATGCGTACTTTTGGACGCATGCGGCATCACGTGGTCCCGCTGGCCAATCGCTGCACAGAGCGGCGCTCCAGGAAGTAAACACTGCACGTCACTGAGTGCAGTGAATATTAATTAGCCATGTGCCTGGCCGATTACTGAGCATGTGCAAACAGTCTAACGCGGCTTAGCCGCCTATAACGCACAGCATGCAGCACTTTTATTTGACGTGCTGCGTTACAATGTAACGCAACGTGGGCACTGTGAACAGCCCATTGATTTTTCATTGCTGTGAGTTGGGGGAGCGTTACAGGCTGCTCTAACCTGCGCCTGTAACGTTCCACTGTGAAAGCAGTCTTACTAACTGCTTTTAAAAATAACGAAAACCCGGAGAACCCCCCATACGCTGATGGGCTAGTCCAAAATTGGTCAGTAACGTCAGATTTCTACTAATTACTGTAAGTGACAGCAACATAGGAGAAAAGTAATTTATGGCTCATTTTACTCTGAAAGGAACGTACTTCTTAATTGCATGTGTTTACATGTATTTAAAATTTTAAGATTTTCGCGACAGTGGTAAGATGTGATTTTGATTGCATAATCATTGACCAATTTTACCATCTCCATGAAGTATCAGGGCCAACAGATTTTGAATACTATAAGCAGATTGTGCCAGCAAACTACTACATGGAAGCTGTAATTTTGGCAAATCATTGGCCAATCAAAATTGAATGTGTGTACTAGGCTTAAGAGAGAGAGGGACTGAGAATGTTCAGCCTCATCTCCCCAGTATTGATAACACAACCTCTACAAACAATCCATCCATACAATTATTTATCTCGTGTAATTCCGGGTGGAGTACGGCTTCAGAAGGCGGGCGATTCCTCCGACACTAATCAAGTTCCGCTCGTTGGATCGCGGCTTCTCGCCGCCTCTCTGCAATCCCCAGCGAGGTTTCAGCAGTTGTCATAAAAATGTCATAAACTGGATTATAAGAACACAGGCTTTATTACAACGTATAAAACAAGAGGATTTTTTTTTTAATTTGTTATTGTCTTTTTTTCCATCGCGTATAATTAGCTGAAGGATCTGAAACATAATTAAACATTATATCATACATTATAGATAATTAGAGCAAATCTATATTTTCTTCTTCTTTTTTCGGTGGAAATCAGAGAGGAGGAAACGCGCGGCGAAGGCTCAGAGGAAATGATTTGCTCTTCCGTTCCTCCGGATTGACATTTAGCGCTATGAATGCGGAAGGAGCTCTGGGATATGAAGTTTACTTTTCGCTTCGATTTTTAAGTCTATCCGGCTAAACAATGTAAAGGGGGGAAAACACGTCTTAACTGGCTTCAGATCAAAAGATATTTTATCCCAATCCGCCACAGATGAGGAGAGATCACAGAACCGGAGAGCAGACTGAGACAAAGCTTACGTGTTTTCCTATACAGAATTGTGCTGCAGATGCTGAGGGATCAGGCAGGGAGATGCTGGCACCTCCTATTGTAAAGCAGAATTACAGTCAATGCTTCATTCACCATAGCGCTAAGCACACAATCCTGCTCATTAAAAATCTACCTGGATAGCACAGCTCCCAGCTGTGCCTTTTTTACAAGACAGTGTCTCTTTGGGAACCCAGTCCCTTTCCCTCTTTCGTCCTCATTTGTCCCTCTTTCAGGAATAATGTACAGATCTATTTAAAGTGAACCAGAGACAAAGCACCCTCATGTATTCACCATATATATCAGTGGGAACATTAGAGAAAACACCTACCCTGCTCTCTGTTTCACCCCTCAATGCTCAGCCTGCTTGTTATCAGCCCTGATAAAATCCCCGACTGAGCATTCAGTCTGGCTTTGCTCAGGAATCATTAAAGAGACTCTGAAGTCTCGTTTTTTTTACCAGCTTTTTCCTTATAATCCTGTTCCGCATAATTGCCCCACTAGATTCGCCGCATTGTGACCGCTTGGCTGCAAAGAAGTGTAAATATGCCTCGAAATGACATTAGACCAGCCTTTTTATGCTTTCTATTCAATCGTTTTCTGTTGTGTTTAAAGTTTACCTTTGAGTTTCATGATACTTAGACCTTAAAGAGGAACTCCAGTGAAAATAATGTAATACAATTTTTTTACAATAATTATGCATAAATGATTTCGTCAGTGTTTGCCCATTGTAAAATCTTTTAAATCCCTGATTTACATTCTGACATCACATTTATCACATTCACATGGTGACATTTTTACTGCTAGCAGGTGATGTAGCTGCTGCTTGCTTTTTTGGCAGTTGGAAACAGCTGTAAACAGCTATTTCCCATAATGCAACAGGGTTCACAGACAGGAAACTGCCAGAAGTACCACAGTCCTCAGAGTTTCTTGTGGGAGGGGTTTCACCACAATATCAGCCATACAGCGCCCCCTGATGGTCTGTTTGTGAAAAGGAATAGATTTCTCATGTAAAAGGGGGTATCAGCTACTGATTGGGATGAAGTTCAATTCTTGGTCACGGTTTCTCTTTAAACGTAATTGCCATCTGTTTAAATTACTATATTTCTTATTTTCAGTGGCCTGCACAGAGCGACAAGGAGCTACACGGAAGAGGGTGAAAGAGGGCCTGTCACACAGTCAATGTATAACGCTCCACTGCAGCTGCTACTCTGCATTACATACAGGAATGGGCCTGGCCCCTCCAAGCCCCTGGGTCGGAACCCGATTGGGGGTGTCGTGGTGGCCATTGTTATGCCCCTGCGTAAATCCTTGTTCTGCTACCCCACAGTGATCGGAGGAGCTGTATCGTGTTGTTGCCTTTGGTAACTTTTCCTTCTGGATCTAGAGAGAGGATCCAAAAAAGCGTCCAAGTTCTAAACTGAATGGTCGAAGGCACTCTTATTGACCTGAGGAAACAGGCAAAGACCCATGAAACGCGTTGTCTTTTAAAATCATGCTTGAATCAACCTTACTTGATACAAACCCTCATGTTTGTCTGGGCTGTGTCATCCAGAGAGGTAAGATATCTCATTTTTATATTTTTGATTTTGTTCTATTGTACACAACAGATATCCTGATAGATTTATCCCAGGGTGCCTCCACCCTTCTATATTGCCTAGTCCCCCTCTTTTGGAGGTGTCCTTCCCACTGGTGTGATGCCATCCACAGCCAGTAAGGACCCCAGGAGTGCAACCCCCAGATCCAGCAGGACCTGGAGTACCGAGCAGGAATGGTATCTTTTCCATAGGCGACATACGGTGGTTGCAGGTTTTGCAACCCACCTTTGCGAGTGTATCTACTTTTGTTAGCCCTCAACTGACCACCTAACAGCGTTCGGATGGTGGCAGCCCCAGGACCGCGTAACGCCAACTGGCATTAAGTCCTGGGGCGGGGCTTTGCAGATCGCACACACTGATGCTAGGCGATCGATGCTAGGAGACTGTTAGACTGCGAAACCGCCATCTATTTACATTGTACAGCACTGCGATCTAAGGCAGCGCTGTACCGGGGACAGCCGTGTCACTCGGAGGCTCAGAGAGCGATCGGCTCTCATATGCTGATGCCCAGGCCCGGATTTACATTACAGGAGCCTATAGGCACAGATGTCCTTACATCCTAGATATCACCCTCCATGAACCTACAAACTCCTGCTGAAATGCACTGCAAGTATGCTGGCTGGCCCAGCTGTCACTCCTCCCTTAGCTCCCATGCTCCTCATAGCTAGGTAGCTACAGGTGCCTGTTAGTATAATGTAGCCAGAGCTACCCTCAGTATTAAGTAGCTTAAGGTGCCCCCGACTGAAGGAAGATCTCATCAGTGGAATGCTGAGACTATTTCATTTACACTCATTTTGGGACTCTGCATAGGGAAGGAGGGAGGGAGGCACTAGGGTAGAGTAGTGAGCCGCCTTTCCATCATCAGGCGTATGTAGGCACGTGCCTTATGGTAAATCCGGCCCTGCTGATGCCCATCATAGCTGATTGCTGTGATTGGCTGGCGGGGGGAGGGAGGGGGATATAAAAAAGATATAAAAAGAAAATACTCATTTTTATTACAAATTTATCAACAAAAAGATAATTAAAAAAACCCAAATCAAGCAGCAGCGATCAGAGCCCACCAACAGAATGCTCTATTGGTGGGCAGAAAAGGGGGGTGGGGAATCATTTGTGTGTCAAGTTGTAATGCTCTGTAGCGAGCCATTAGGGCACTTTCACACTTGGACGTTGCGTTAGATGCAGGGCCGGATTACTGACCAGGCAACCAAAGCAGTAGCTTGGGGCCCCAGTCAGAGTCTAAGGGCCCTCCCCAGCACTGTGCATACAAGTGCATTAGAGCTCGCTTATGCTGTGTATTAGGAAACGCCTCTACACTGCCTCCCCCATTTCTGAGGCACGGGAGCACACAGCTGACTCCGCCTCACCTTCTCGAGCTCTACCAATCCTCTGCGCCCTGGAGAACTTCCCGACAAAACTATAAACCGTGCGCTGTGTGGCTGGCGGGAGATCCATACAGGAGCAGCTGTCAAAGCAGAGTTCTCCGGGGTTACCGTTATCCACCTCGCCGCCAGTCAGAGCTCGTCCCACTGCCATCATGTGGATCCAGGCGCGCATCATGGATGGCAGGAAGACCACTGCATCGACGACCTGTCCAAGCTGACCAAGGTGGAGGAGCTGTGGGAGCGCATCGAGGCAGTGGCTCTTCTACCGCGGGATGGAGATGCAGATGGAGGACAGCCACACACTGTTCGACTACAGTGTTGGCTTGAATGACATTGTTCAGATGATGGTGCACCAGATCCCGGCCAGTGTCCCGGCCACTGAGGTCCACAAGAAGTAGGAAAAAGAAGTGGAGACCAAGATGGAGGAGGTGGAGCCGGAGGAAGTGCCTGAACCCTGTGAGACCACTGACCTTGGATTGTACAAGGCTGACCAGCTGGTGGATGCCAGGGATCTGGACATGGGTGCCTAGTTTTAGGCTCAGGTAGTGACAGCTGGTTCTCGGAGTGCAGAGAGGAGGTTAGATGCTGGCTCCTTGGTTGGCTGTGTGCCTGGGGTAGGGGGGAAGGTGGGAGAGGGGTGGGGGGCCCAATCTGTAAGTCCGCTTAGGGCCCCATTCAGCCTTAATCCGGCCCTGGTTTGATGCAACGTTAAGGTTGCATAACGTGCCCCTAACGCAACGCATGTTAGCTTTGAAGTTGGACGTTACATTGGACTGCGTTATGCGTCTCTTGATGCATACTTTTTGACGCATATTGTCGGCCGAAAACGGCGCATGCGGCACATTTAAAAACAAACATTACTGAGTGCGTGCAAACATTCTAACGCAGGGAAATACGAGTATAACGCACAGCCAGTGCTGGGCCGAAATTACGCATTAGCGTAATTACGCATCGTAATTCACTACAAATGCACCGTAAGCGTTACGTGTAAGGTTACGGTATTACGCGTAATTAATTACGCGTAGATCGTAGGGTTACGTTTTACGCGTAACAAATTACGCGTAAGACAGTAAACTCCCATTGAAATTACACAGTCTGCCGTAATCGCGTAATATTACGCTCCCGTATAATATAAAAAAGCCGCCGACTTTAAGGGTTAATAGCAAAGCCCCCTTAAGTGCTAAGAGCCTCAAATTTGGAGAATATATTAAGGAGATCAGAAGGAATAAGAGGAAAAAACATTTTTTCAAAAAGACCTTATAGTTTTTGAGAAAATCGATGTTAAAGTTTCAAAGGAAAAATATATACATTTAAAAACCCGCCGACTTTAACGGTTAATAGCAAAGCCTGCTTAAAATTTAGGAACACCAAATTCACAGGGTATATTAAGGGGATCAGTGGGAATAGGAGGAAAATTTTTTTTTTCAAAAAGACCTTATAGTTTTTGAGAAAATCGATTTTTAAGTTTCAAGGGCGAAAATGTCTTTTAAATGCGGAAAATGACAGTTTTTTTTTGCACAGGTAACAATAGTGTTTTATTTTCATAGATTCCCCCAAGTGGGAAGAGTTTTACTTACTTCGTTCTGAGTGTGGGAAATATAAAAAAAAAACGACGTGGGGTCCCCCCTCCCAGACCTCTTTAACCCCTTGTCCCCCATGCAGACTGGGATAGCCAGAATGCGGAGCACCGGCCGCGTGGGGCTCCGCACCCTGACTATACCAGCCCGCATGGTCCATGGATTGGGGGGTCTCGGAAGGGGAGGGGCAGCCAAGCTTTCCCCTCCCCCTCCGAGCCCTTGTCCAATCCAAGGACAAGGGGCTCTTCTCCACCTCCGATGGGCGGTGGAGGTGGAGGCCGCGATTTCCTGGGGAGGGGTTCATGGTGGCATCTGGGAGTCCCCTTTAAAAAGGGGTCCCCCAGATGCCCACCCCCCTCCCAGGAGAAATGAGTATAGAGGTACTTGTAGTACCCCTTACCCATTTCCTTTAAGAGTTAAAAGTAAATAAACACACAAACACATAGAAAAAGTATTTTAATTGAACAAAAAACATAACCACGAAAAAAGTCCTTTAATATTCTTAATTAACTGTCACAGGAGCCCTCAGTGGCTGACCGCACTTAGCCTTCTAAACGGTGCCAGCGCACAGATCGTGCGAACTCTGGTCGCAGTCAATGCGCAGGAACCGTTAAGAATTAGCCGCAGACAACTCAGAAGGGAGCCTGTGAGACACGGGTGATTACCACTTCACCCACTGGTTCAGAGTAAACTGCCACCACCGCGGTTATCATGGGACCGTGGGGCCCACTAACTGACTGACTAATCCTGCGAATAAAACGGTTAAACACACGATATTCTGTCTAGCCAACAACAAACAAACAGTAGCGTATCCTCAGAGACCCGGGATCATTTCTGTGTGTGCTGATAAGCAGGGTAGCGAAACAGTGAATGACTTGGGGAAAGTCGTTTATTCACGCAATATAAATAATTAATATATACAGACAATTATGAAAATCAACAATTATGAAAACAGTAATAGCCAGTATGAAAAATAAAAGAAGGGAGAAAAATACTTAGTTCCTGGAAAGATGTCCTTATTGTGGGAAGAATCATAAAGTCCTTGGTTTCAAAGTCCAGAGTTCAGAGTTCAGACCAGGTGGATGCCAGCATATCCTCAAGCTGGCATCTGATGAGTGCAAGATGTTTCAGTGTGGAGGACACAGCCCGCCTGCTGGCTCTGTGCTTTTGAGGAAGCTGGTTTGGGGGTGTGGCAATGCCAGCCCCCTCTGAGCTACCAGCAAATGACAGTTCATTCCCTCTGAGAGATTTTAGAGCTAAACTTATGAATTGCTGTAACTCCTGAACCATACACGTTACATTTAGGGGGGTAACAGCTTCATACTTGGAGGAAAATACAGATTAATATGATACCTGACATGGCTAGTGCATCAGATCAGGGTCCTGAGTAGATTCATACCTGGGTGGTAGGGGCCCCGGGCCCCTCTCGACTGGTATCAAGAGATCCAGCATGACCCTACGGATCCAATGATACCGCTCTCATAACCACCCTATTTATTGTATTCTGTAAATGGGCAAAAGATTATATTGTACATTCATTTCTTCCTGCTAAGGCCGGAGTCAGCCTGACTGGAGTCCAGCTGTGTCTGCTTCTTGTCTATGAAAGGCCCTGTTGGCTCCTTCAATTAACATCTGAATGTGAAATCTGCTTAGACAACTTTGAGTTTACACCTCTGGCTTGATCAGCAGTCACAGGGCCAGTCTTCCTGCCAGCTGCTTGTCACCTTATACCTGATGGATGGGCCATCAGCACAGCTTGAAGCCAGGGACTCTCTGGGCCCAGGCTCATTAGCATATCAAAAGGGCCAACCAGCATTTGGAATGGTGCTCTCTTTGCTAAGAAAAGGACTGCAGACCTCCTACACAATAAATCCAGATTGTACCGTTTTGAAGCGCAATCGATGCAGGAATCGAGTGCGATCGTTCTTTTCTTCACGGGCGGTTCCAGGACGCGCCTGCGTCCCCGCAATCGTCCGTGACAGCCCCCCCCCTTGTCCGTGGCTTAGCCACTCATCCGCAAGATGTGTGGCGGCGCCGCTAACCTGGCTGACGGGCCTCGAGTTGCCGGTACGGCGGGAAAACCTATTGGAGCCTGTGGCTCGGTTCCCCTGGACCGGTCGCGGTCGGCTACCCTCAGGGTTGACCCAACATGGACCGTTCTGGACAGGGCGTTTGCGCCACTGCAGTCGGACGTGGTGTCTGCCGGGACTGCGGACAACGGGCAGTGGGTTGGTTAGGTCAACAGCCAGCCCACGCAGGGTTCCCCTGCTGAGTGGCTGTGGACCTAAGGGAACCCCGCGGGAATCCCTGGACCTTCCCAGCTCCTGACAGACGGCACATGCCCTGCAGTAGTTGGCTACATCCCTGTTCATCCGGGGCCAATAAAACTGGTTCCGAATACCGGCGAGTGTCTTGCGGACCCCTGAGTGCCCTGTCAGAGGATTACCATGTGCGGATTTCAGCACATGTCCCCTGAACGCACTCGGGACCACAAGCCATTTGGTATTCGCGTGGGATCTACCTGTAGGGGGCTGTGCAGACTCACTGTACAGTCTCCCACCTTCCCAGTACACCTTGAAAGCGGCCCCGTCTGCGAGGGGCTCAGCGGCTTGCTGCATGAGCACCTCCAGGCTTGGGTCACTTTGTAGTGCGGCTGAGAATACGGCGCTGTCAGTTTCAGCCAACTGGCTCATGTCACACGAGGCCAGCGGCTGAAAGGTCTCATCCCTGCGGTCAGAGGAGGGGGAGGAGGCCGGAACCCCCTCCACCTGTTCTGAGCTCGGGTTCTGAGCAGTGCAGCTGCGCGGTATTGCTAGCACAGGTACACTGTCAGAATGGCACAGACGGACATTACTCAGATCATCATTGCATGCAGTAATGACATTGACAGGTATAGACATTTTTTCATTACAGACAGGTTGTACAGGAGACTCAGGTACAGTTACAGCATCATCACAACAGACAGTCTGTACCTCAAACTCAGGTGCCTTTGAAGCAGGCACTATTGAACCTGGTACCCTTGAACTGGGCACATTCAACCCACCTCCCCCTGGTGCTCCCCCAAGTGTATAAAGTACCTGGTGGTGGGTGGAGAGTCCGTCTCCTTCCGTGAGCGACAAGGCGGTCGTGGCAGGTTCATAGTAGGACACAAGCTTGCCCAAATCAGTCCCTAGCAACACAGGGACTGGGAGATCCTTCATAACCCCAACAACCCTTTCTTGGACCCCTCCCACTCCCCAATCCAGCTTCACTCTGGCGTGGGCTATGTGAAAAAGGGTGCCTTCTACTCCAGTAAGGGCAAGGGATCGGCTGGAGCTGATGCTCTCCTTTGGCACAAGGTGTGAGTGAACTAACGTGATGTCAGCTCCGGTGTCTCGGAATCCGGTGACAACTTTGCCGTTCACTCTAACAAGTTGCTGCTGGTCGGTTCGGTCGCGGATTTCCTTTCCGCGGGCAAACAGGACAAAATCGGATGATCCAGGCTGTGGTTCGCTGGCGGGTTGCCTCTGCTGTGGGTGAGGTGCAGGTGATGCAGATGATCCAGGTGCTGGTGGTGTCTGTCTCCGCTCCGGACAGTCGAATTTCATGTGTCCGGGCTGGCGGCAGTAGTGACAGGTGACCTCTCCAGGTGCTGCAGGCCTGGGTGCAGCAGCTGCGTTGGGTGGCCTCTGTGGCGGACGGCTCACAGGGGCAGGAGGGTCTGCCGAGGTATTGGGCTGACCTCCTCTCCAGCTGGATGGGACAGTTCTGCGTGTATCAGCCACCCGGGTAGTTGCAAAAGTCTCAGCAAGGTCTGCAGCGACAGTGGCTGAAGCCGGCCTGCGTTCTAACACAAACTGTCGTACATCAGCAGGGCAAATGTTCAGAAATTGTTCCAGGACTATCAAGTCCTCCAGGACATCATAAGACCCTTTGGTGAGGCCTAGAGTCCACTGCCGCAGTGTGGTGAGCAAGCTGCTGGCCACATCTCGGTACGAATCAGAAGGCTTTTTCTGCCAGGCCCTAAACTTTTTCCGATAGGCTTCTGGCGTCAGCTGGTACTTAGTAATGATAGCGTCTTTTATAGCATCATAATCATTATCCTTTTCCGCAGGCAATTCTGCGAAAGCATCAAGCGCTTTGTAGCGCAGCAAAGGTGTCAGATGTCTGGCCCACTGGTCTTGGGACAGACGATACTGACGGCATGCTTTTTCAAAAGACCGCAAAAACAAGTCAATGTCAGTGTCTTTTTCAATATTAGCAAATTTAAATTTTGCACTTACGGATGCTGCAGCTCCTTCGGCAGGGAGGCTGGGCGGTGAACTCCGGCTGGCCTGTTGAACCTTTGCCATGTTGAGCTCATGCTGTCGTCTCTCCCGCGCCTCGGCAGATTGGCGCTCCCGTTCTCGCTCAGCGGCATCCCTCTCCGCGTGGCGTTCAGCAGCAGCAGCTTTGCGTTCTGCAGATTGGCGTTCCCGTTCCTCTCGTGCTTCCATGTACTGCATGTACTTGTCCAGGTCAGTCTCCATCAGCTTTTGTAATGCCTGCTGCATTACCGGGTCAGCACCCATGGACAGTCCAGTACTGGCCAGTTCCAGGCGAGTACTGTCAGAAACTCTGGGATTGGGGTCCACACTGACATTCTCCGGCGTAACTGTTGATGCAGGGCCCTCAGGATGCACAACCTCTGTACGGTCAGGAGTCTCAGTCTCTGGTTCCCCTCGATTGTCAGATGGGCTGGTATCCACCTCAGCGGACACTCCCGGCTCCCGCAGTTGCTGGGTATCCCATCTGGACAAGTCTGCTATCAGGTCCCGTTTTGTCTTGCGGAGGATGCCAATGCCCCTCTCTTCGGAAAGATTTTCCAGGTCTGCTAGGCACATGTTCTGGTAGTTCCCGGACATTTCCATGCCAAATAAAATAAAACTTTGGGGAAGGGGTACTGGCTACACAGTCTCTCTGTATATATAAAAAATATATTGCCTTCCAGCTACACCAACGAATTAGTTCGTTTCTCGATAGCGCTAGCGCTATCGCAGATACTTTCAGCACAACACAGGTCCAACCGCTGCCTAACACTGTCACAGGAGCCCTCAGTGGCTGACCGCACTTAGCCTTCTAAACGGTGCCAGCGCACAGATCGTGCGAACTCTGGTCGCAGTCAATGCGCAGGAACCGTTAAGAATTAGCCGCAGACAACTCAGAAGGGAGCCTGTGAGACACGGGTGATTACCACTTCACCCACTGGTTCAGAGTAAACTGCCACCACCGCGGTTATCATGGGACCGTGGGGCCCACTAACTGACTGACTAATCCTGCGAATAAAACGGTTAAACACACGGTATTCTGTCTAGCCAACAACAAACAAACAGTAGCGTATCCTCAGAGACCCGGGATCATTTCTGTGTGTGCTGATAAGCAGGGTAGCGAAACAGTGAATGACTTGGGGAAAGTCGTTTATTCACGCAATATAAATAATTAATATATACAGACAATTATGAAAATCAACAATTATGAAAACAGTAATAGCCAGTATGAAAAATAAAAGAAGGGAGAAAAATACTTAGTTCCTGGAAAGATGTCCTTATTGTGGGAAGAATCATAAAGTCCTTGGTTTCAAAGTCCAGAGTTCAGAGTTCAGACCAGGTGGATGCCAGCATATCCTCAAGCTGGCATCTGATGAGTGCAAGATGTTTCAGTGTGGAGGACACAGCCCGCCTGCTGGCTCTGTGCTTTTGAGGAAGCTGGTTTGGGGGTGTGGCAATGCCAGCCCCCTCTGAGCTACCAGCAAATGACAGTTCATTCCCTCTGAGAGATTTTAGAGCTAAACTTATGAATTGCTGTAACTCCTGAACCATACACGTTACATTTAGGGGGGTAACAGCTTCATACTTGGAGGAAAATACAGATTAATATGATACCTGACATGGCTAGTGCATCAGATCAGGGTCCTGAGTAGATTCATACCTGGGTGGTAGGGGCCCCGGGCCCCTCTCGACTGGTATCAAGAGATCCAGCATGACCCTACGGATCCAATGATACCGCTCTCATAACCACCCTATTTATTGTATTCTGTAAATGGGCAAAAGATTATATTGTACATTCATTTCTTCCTGCTAAGGCCGGAGTCAGCCTGACTGGAGTCCAGCTGTGTCTGCTTCTTGTCTATGAAAGGCCCTGTTGGCTCCTTCAATTAACATCTGAATGTGAAATCTGCTTAGACAACTTTGAGTTTACACCTCTGGCTTGATCAGCAGTCACAGGGCCAGTCTTCCTGCCAGCTGCTTGTCACCTTATACCTGATGGATGGGCCATCAGCACAGCTTGAAGCCAGGGACTCTCTGGGCCCAGGCTCATTAGCATATCAAAAGGGCCAACCAGCATTTGGAATGGTGCTCTCTTTGCTAAGAAAAGGACTGCAGACCTCCTACACAATAAATCCAGATTGTACCGTTTTGAAGCGCAATCGATGCAGGAATCGAGTGCGATCGTTCTTTTCTTCACGGGCGGTTCCAGGACGCGCCTGCGTCCCCGCAATCGTCCGTGACATTAACCATTAATACTTACCTGTCCCTTTAAAAGCCAGTTCCCACGCAATATCCTCGGAAATATACTAATCAGTTACAATGTAACAAAGTTATTACAATGTAACAACTTTGTTACATTGTAACTACGCCGCACCCGACGTCACTCACCGCCGCCGCCGCCACCGCGTCTGTGCTGCAGGACCCGACAGAGCTCTGAGCGCTCTCTAAGCATCTTTGTATTTGGGCTCCAAGGAGCCCCATTGGTCCTTAGCAGACCAATGGGGTTCCTTCTGATTTGAAGGAACCCCATTGGTCTGCTAAGGACCAATGGGGCTCCTTGGAGCCCAAATACAAAGATGCTTTCGAGAGCTCTGAGCTAATATAGCTCAGAGCTCTGTCGGGTGAAGGGACGCTAAGTCCCCGCCGGCTCCGCTGCCCTCCCCGCCTCTCCCACATGTCACCTATATACATGCTGGCACCCATGGGTGCCAGCATGTATATGAGTGACAGGTGTGGGCGGAGTGGACGGCGGGAGCCGGCGGGGACTAGCGTGTATGCGGCGGCCGGCGGGTGAGCGGCGAGTGACGTCGGGTGCGGTGGTGTTACAAAGTAACAAAGTTGTTACATTGTAATAACTTTGTTACATTGTAACTGATTAGTATATTTCCGAGGATATTGCGTGGGAACTGGCTTTTAAAGGGACAGGTAAGTATTAATGGTTAATTAAGAATATTAAAGGACTTTTTTCGTGGTTATGTTTTTTGTTCAATTAAAATACTTTTTCTATGTGTTTGTGTGTTTATTTACTTTTAACTCTTAAAGGAAATGGGTAAGGGGTACTACAAGTACCTCTATACTCATTTCTCCTGGGAGGGGGGTGGGCATCTGGGGGACCCCTTTTTAAAGGGGACTCCCAGATGCCACCATGAACCCCTCCCCAGGAAATCGCGGCCTCCACCTCCACCGCCCATCGGAGGTGGAGAAGAGCCCCTTGTCCTTGGATTGGACAAGGGCTCGGAGGGGGAGGGGAAAGCTTGGCTGCCCCTCCCCTTCCGAGACCCCCCAATCCATGGACCATGCGGGCTGGTATAGTCAGGGTGCGGAGCCCCACGCGGCCGGTGCTCCGCATTCTGGCTATCCCAGTCTGCATGGGGGACAAGGGGTTAAAGAGGTCTGGGAGGGGGGACCCCACGTCGTTTTTTTTTTATATTTCCCACACTCAGAACGAAGTAAGTAAAACTCTTCCCACTTGGGGGAATCTATGAAAATAAAACACTATTGTTACCTGTGCAAAAAAAACCGACATTTTCCGCATTTAAAAGACATTTTCGCCCTTGAAACTTAAAAATCGATTTTCTCAAAAACTATAAGGTCTTTTTGAAAAAAAAATTTTCCCTCTTATTCCCACTGATCCCCTTAATATACCCTGTGAATTTGGTGTTCCTAAACTTTAAGCAGGCTTTGCTATTAACCGTTAAAGTCGGCGGGTTTTTAAATGTATATATTTTTCCTTTGAAACTTTAACATCGATTTTCTCAAAAACTATAAGGTCTTTTTGAAAAAAAAAATTTTCCTCTTATTCCTTCTGATCTCCTTAATATATTCTCCAAATTTGAGGCTCTTAGCATTTAAGGGGGCTTTGCTATTAACCCTTAAAGTCGGCGGCTACCTAACATTGATCCATGCGTCAACTTTTCCGCTTGGCAGCATGACCTTACGCATTAATTGCTAGTAGGATTTTACGCGTAAACCTATAACGTAATAACCCGAATTACGGTATACTTACGCGTAATTGCGTAAGTGCTATGCGTAATTATAGACATGTACCGAAATTGACTGTCTATGCCGTAAGCGTAATTTCGTAATGCGTAATAGCGTAAAATTACGCGTAATGATCCGTAAGCGTAGCTTTCTCCATTACGACCAGCGCTGCGCACAGCATGCTGCACTTTCATTTAACGTGCTGCATTATACTCCAACGCAACGTGGGCACTGTGAACAGCCCAATGATTTATCATTACTGTGAGTTGGGCTGCGTTACAGGCTGCTCTAACGTGCGCCTGTAACGTCCCACTGTGAAAGCAGCCTTAAAGCTGCAGAGTACCATTTTGTAAAAAAAATAGCCTGGTCACTAGGGGGTGTAAGCGTGTGGTCCTGAAGTGGTTAATTTTTGAGCAGTATCCATCATCCTACGTTTGTTACATAGAGCCACAGTGCAAGATTCATTTTTCCTTTTATTGTAATTTTATGCTAATTTATGCAGCTCAAAAATGCACCAATCAAATTCCAGCAGAATTTCATTGGTTTCTTCTCAAGCTGCATACATTTGCATAACATTAGCTTCCACATGTGCAACAACCCTGCATTCTGTGCATGTCACTGACCCTCTCTGGTCTGAAGGCCGCCCAGGTCACGGAGAGGAATGTGTCCCGATTCCAGTTACAAATCCGGTCGCTGGTCTGAAGGCCGCCCAGGTCACGGAGAGGAATGTGTCCCGATTCCAGTTACACATCCGGTCTCCGGTCTGAAGGCCGCCCAGGTCACGGAGAGGAATGTGTCCCGATTCCAGTTACAAATCCGGTCGCTGGTCTGAAGGCCGCCCGGGTCACGGAGAGGAACGTGTCCCGGTTCCAGTTACACATTCGGTCGCAGCTCGCGCTTTCACCAGGCTCCGCTAATAGCTGTGAACATGTGGTAAACATGCACAAAATTTGTGAATTCCACTAAAGGCGCAAAATATATTTATATCTCTCCCTAATGAATTAATGACTCACAGTTTTAGTTGCTAGAAAGATGATAATGGCTTTTAGTTGGTAATGAAGGGGGGGGGAAATGGTAATGAACTTGCCACAAAAGTTACACAGAAGTAGCGTGTTGCATTGTGTGATATCACATGAGCCGCTGGAGGAAGCCGGGAAAAAGGTTTAATGGAAGCCCAAGACAAAAAAAGAAAAGGCAAAAAAACAAACAAACATAAAACAACGTATGGGATAATGAATTGTATTCAGCACAGCTAAAGCACGAGGTTTTGAATCAGGATGATAGCATTTATTGGTTAACTTAGAGATAAATAAACAGTAAGCTTTCGGCTAATAATAAACCTTCATCAGACTTGGTTCCTGCTGCATAAATGGTTTCATCCTGATTCAAAATTTCTTTTATTGATGGCTAACACGGTACAGCTCTCTACTGCTTCATGTAGTATAGCTAAAGGTGGCCATACACTGGTCGATTTGCCATCAGATTCGACCAACAGATAGATCCCTCTCTGATCGAATCTGATCAAAGAGGGATCGTATGGCTATCTTTACTGCAAACAGATTGTGAATCGATTTCAGCCTGAAACCGATCACAATCTGTGGAGCTGCTGCTGCTACCACCCCATACCCCCCCCCCCCCCCCCACCGCATACATTACCTGTTCTGGTCGGCGTGAGTCCCCTGGTCCCCGCTGTCTTCTTCTCCGCTCCGGGCTCCAGACCGTTCCTGCAGCTACTGAACTTCCTGTCCAGGGGAAGTTAAAACAGTAGAGGGCGCTCTACTGTTTAAACTTCCTGCCAGGACAGGAAGTTCTGTGTAGCTGCAGCCGGTCCGGAACCCAGCGCGGAAAGAAGACAGCGGGGACCAGGGGACTGGGGCCGGCCAGAACAGGTAATGTATACCCGCTGTATTGCGTCGGTCGTCGGGCATTCGAACGCCGCTATCGACGCACTCCCGACCCGCCGGCGGTCAAGAAAAATCTTCCTCACGGACGGGCTGGAGTCGACGGGAACGATCGATTTCGGACAGAAATCGATCATTCTGTCAGCGGTGTGCGCGGCGATTTCACAGCCGATTCGATCACTGTGATCGAATCAGCCGTATATCGCCGGGAAAATCGTTAGGTGTATGGGCCCCTTAAGAAATAGATCATTAGTAGCAAAGTAAATAGTCTCATATTGTTTTCCAGTACAGGAAGAGTTAATAATCTTCAGTTGTTATCTATGCAAAAGAGCTTCTCTGAGCTAATAGACCCAACTTGTGTTGAAGGCAGTCCTGTTTTCTGAAGAAGTTGAGATAAGGTTTTACTGCTGGAAAGTTCAAAGGGCCGTTAGCTCTGCTTTATAGCTTAAAAGACAAATGCAATTAACATGTTCTCCTGAGTTTTCTCCTAGGTGATATGATCACACTTTGTCAGTAAAATGGCCAGCAAATAAATATGCAAAATACTTTTAATATTACTTTTTGGTATTTTTTCATCTGCACAGTGCTGAAAAGTTAAGTTTTTTTTTTTTAAGTTTAAGGAGAAGATGAAAAATGATCTCCTAGGAGAAAAAGTGAATGGCATATGGGCCAGAGTGTGGTTTGTATACTGCAAATATGACAGAATGATCCGATAAAAGAAAAAGAAAAAAAACTATATAACAAACTAAAAACATGAGAATATTTTCTTTGCTACTAATGTTCTATTAATTATCCATACTACCCATGCAATTCATTATATAAGAAGGGTTTTTTTTGCGTGCATGAAAGGGCGCCGTGAAAAAAGGGCCCGACTTATTAACAAATTTGGTGCCAGGTATTAACAAAATTTGATAACGAGAATAATCGTTGTCAAGCTTTATTAACGATATTTACTGTTGCAAAAAACAAACAAGATATAATAACGAATAAATATTAACGTTAAATGTCGTTGTCTTTTTTTTCGTCAATACAGCTTAACCCATGCCCTACCCTCACATAGAACCCTCCCCTGGTGGTGCCTAAATCTAACCACTCCCCTAGTGGCGCCTAACACTAATCACCCCCCCGGTGGTGCCTAACCCCTTCTGGTGGTGCCTAACCCTCCCCACCACCCCTGGTGTTGCCTAAAACTAACCACCGCCTAGGTGGTGCCTAACCCTAACCACTCCCCCTGGTGGTGCCTAACCCTAACCACTCCCTCTGCAGAAACACCCTTTTACATATATTCAGGGCCGGCCCGCTCATGAGGCGGGGTGAAACTTTTGCCTCAGGCGGAAAAGTTCTAGGGGCGGCATCTGCCCGTCCGTGGGTGCGGGGGTGCCGGCCGCCGAGCTGGAGGGGTAGCTGGCAGGACGGGGGTATTGGGCCTAGCGGTGAGGAGGGGGGGGTCGGTCCCCCGATCTGCGCTCTCCTCCAGCTTTAAATGTAGCTTAATCAGCCGACAGACAGTAAGAGGCACGGGCGGGGGATCACTTACCTTCCTCGTTCAAACGTGCGCTCCACTGACATCACTTCCTGCAACGCCGCCCACTGTATTGTACGTGGCCGGCGTTGCAGGAAGGGACATCAGTGGAGCGCACGTTGGAACGAGGAAGGTGAGTGATCCCCCGCCTGTGCCTCTTACTGTCTGTCGGCTGCTTACGCTACATTTGGTGATGGGGGGGGCGGGCGGCGGCAATTTTTTCAAAATTTGCCTCAGGCGGCAAAAAGTCTAGGGCCGGCCCTGCATATATTAACGATAATACCTTTGAAAAACATAAAGGGCTTGATTCACAAAGCTGTGCTAACGGGCGTGCTAAACAGCTAGCACGTGAAGTGCCGTTCGTGGACTTTTGCGCGTGCAAAGTGCCGCGATTCGCGCGATTGTGGACTTTTGCGGGCGCAAATTACCGACAATTTGCGCGTGCAAAAGTCAGCGATCACGCGAATCGCGGCACTTTGCGCGCGCAAAAGTCCACGAACGGCACTTCACGTGCTAGCTGTTTAGCACGCCTGTGCTAAACAGTTAGCACGGCTTTGTGAATCAAGCCCAAAATCTGTACTTATTAATGAAATAATATGACAAAAATTATAATGATGTAAACTTCTAAAATGATAACTACCTCAAAAACTATAATGTTCTAACGTTATTAACGATATTTTTTTCAGCGCCCTTTTTTCTGCTTTTTTTTTCACTGTATTAAGGATAATTGCATTAAAGTCTATGGCAGCGCCCTTTTCGTCCACCCTTCTTCTGCACCCTTTTTTCCTGCTACAGTTTTTTTGTTTCAGATCTGCTTTACAGGAAGCTTGAAGCAAGTTAAAAATAACTTAAGATACCAAAGTAAGTATCCTCCTACAGGTCACCGATCCTGCAATAACTGTACTGAACAGGTTTTATCTAGATCTGAGCGTGACCAGGATGAGTATATCCGGACTGGGCATGCACAAGTAAGGTTTGCACATGTCCAGTAAAACAAAACACTCATGCAGAAGGAAAAAACGCAATGTACAAGCGGCTTTATCCTACTGGGCAGGCACGGACCTTACTAGCACATGCCTAGTCCGGATGCGCTCATCCACGGACAGGAGTGCGACCATAACTTAAAGAGGAACTCCAGTGAAAATAATGTAATAAAAGAAGTGCTTCATTTTTACAATAATTATGTATAAATGATTTAGTCAGTGTTTGCTCATTGTAAAATCTTTCCTCTCCCCGATTTACATTCTGACATGTATCACATGGTGACATTGTTACTGTGGGCAGGTTATGTAGCTGCTGCTAGCTGTTTTGGCTGTTAGAGACAGCTGTAAGCAGCTATTTCCTGTCTCTGAACATTGTTACATTGTGGCAGTTTGCCAGGAGCACCGCGGTCCTCAGAGCTTCTTGTGGGAGGGGTTTCACCACAATATCAGTCATACAGCGCCCCCTGATGGTCTGTTTGTGAAAAGCAATATATTTCTTATGTAAAAGGGGGTATCAGCTACTGATTGGGATAAAATTAAATTCTTGGTTGGAGTTCCTCTTTAAAGAGGAACCCTGAACTAAAACAGGAAGGATTTAGGAAGTATCTGTACCATTAAGAGGCTTCCAATTACAGCCCCAACCATCACCTCCCCACTACAGGTTTGCTTTAAGAAGCGATACATTTTACTGAACAAAGTAGAATTAGTAGAATGTCTTAGGTCTGTTCCACAGACATGTTATTCCACACACTTAATCACCCTGGCGTTCTATTAAGATCTTCAGGGCGGCTGCAGGAGGATTTTTTTTTAATAAAAAAAAAACTATTTCATGCAGCCAACTAAAAGTTGGCTGCATGAAAGCCCACTAGAGGGCGCTCCCGACGCATTCTTCTGATTGCTTCCGGCAATCAGAAGTAACAAGGAAGGCTGCAATGAGCAGCCTTCCTTGTTTGGCTTTCCTCGTCGCCATGGCGACGAGCGGAGTGACGTCATGGACGTCAGCCGACGTCCTGACGTCAGCCGCCTCCGATCCAGCCCTATTTGTTCCGGCTGCGCAGGGCTCGGGCGGCTGGGGGGACCCTCTTTCGCCGCTGCACGCGGCGGATCGCCGCACTGCGGCGGCGATCAGGTAGTACACGCGGCTGGCAAAGTGCCGGCTGCGTGTGCTGCTTTTTATTTGATTAAAATCGGCCCAGCAGGGCCTGAGCGGCACCCTCCGGCGGTGATGGACGAGCTGAGCTCGTCCATACCGCTAAGATGGTTAAAGTGGACCTGAACTCAGAACTTCCTCTCTGCTCTAAAACATAAGCAACAGCATAATAACCATTAAAGAAAAAAAAAATCTTTTTTTACAGCTGACACAAATCCTGCAATACATCTGAAGTGTGTCTACTTCCTGCTGTCATGAAAGCTAACATAGGGTTAACATCCTGTGTTTACAAATTAGCTGCTCTGCCAGGGATTACACTGGTGATTAGTCACAAATGAGGGGGATTAGACAGGCTAAACTCTGTAAATACATACAGGGTGCATTTCTCTGTCCCGTGGAAGAGAGAAGTTCAGGTCCACTTTAACCACTTAAATACCAGCAGTCTCTGCCCCCTTAAGGACCAGAGGCCGGTACAGAAACGGCGGAATCCCGATGGAAAATAACGAATCGTCGCACATACCCGCTGCAATCGCTGTCACCGCCACATGTCAGGAACCTGGGCCACCCACTCTGCCGTCTCTATGATGGCAGAGCCCTGTGAGACGGTCAGGAGCCGCTTTCATTGGCTCCTGACCCTGTCTATCAATGTAAGCCAATGGGAGTTGCTTTCATTGAAAGACAGGGCCAGGAACCAATGAAATCGGCTTCTGACCCGCTCACAGGGCTCTGCAGTCATAGAGGCAGGCAGAGCCAGTGAGCTGCGGCGACAGATGTCGGGATTCAGTGGCGAGATCGGCAGGAGCGATGGAAACGGCAGATGCGAGCAGCGGCGGCTAATTGAAATCTACGCCCTGCCAGCCAGGTAACCACCAAAACAGGGCCTAGATTTCAATTAGCTCGGTCCTTAAGTAGTTAAGCAAGGAATCAATAGACAAATATTACAATGCAGAGGTACTCTGTGTGGAAAATGTGTCACCCTGGACAACCATCAGACCCTTGGCATCTGCCTAAATTGCCTTTTCAGTGAAGCGGGTCATGCTGTGAGCTCACATTTGGCATACTGTGACCAGCCTGGGCAGAATGAAATAAACATGAGCTTCAGAAAGCAATGGAAACGCCACAATGAAAATGAGTAGCCGATTCATGTCCTAAATGCTGGACTGTGGCCATGTCTACACTGGATGCCAACAGCACAGAGGACTCCATTTAAGCGGCTAATTCTCACTTTCACTGCACTTCATAACCTGCCACCTCTGTGTATTTCCACCAACACTTCCGACAACTCATCCCAACCTCACTCTGCTCATCCTAACCTCACTCTGCTCATCCCAACCTCACTCTGCTCATCCCAACCTCACTCTGCTCATCCTAACCTCACTCTGCTCATCCCAACCTCACTCTGCTCATCCCAACCTCACTCTGCTCATCCCAACCTCACTCTGCTCATCCCAACCTCACTCTGCTCATCCCAACCTCACTCTGCTCATCCTAACCTCACTCTGCTCATCCCAACCTCACTCTGCTCATCCCAACCTCACTCTGCTCATCCTAACCTCACTCTGCTCATCCCAACCTCACTCTGCTCATCCCAACCTCACTCTGCTCATCCCAACCTCACTCTGCTCATCCCAACCTCACTCTGCTCATCCCAACCTCACTCTGCTCATCCCAACCTCACTCTGCTCATCCCAACCTCACTCTGCTCATCCTAACCTCACTCTGCTCATCCCAACCTCACTCTGCTCATCCTAACCTCACTCTGCTCATCCCAACCTCACTCTGCTCATCCTAACCTCACTCTGCTCATCCTAACCTCACTCTGCTCATCCCAACCTCACTCTGCTCATCCCAACCTCACTCTGCTCATTCCAACCTCACTCTGCTCATCCCAACCTCACTCTGCTCATCCTAACCTCACTCTGCGCTCTGAATGTTAAACTGTCCACTCCTCCCCACCATGCACTCTTTCTTAAAGAGAACCTGAACTGAAAATAAAACGTCAAAATAACCATACACGGGTCATACTTACCTCCTGTGCAATCTACTCCTCAATCTCTTTCTCCTCTCCTGCATCCAATTTGTCCACTGTGATCAATGGAATTCTCCGTCCTCCATTTTAAAAATGGCCGTTACCCCATAACAGCTTCCTGGTCAGCACACTGTTACCCTGTAATATCACCCACTAGAGCCATAGGGAAACATGGACATTACCTTGCACATTCAGTTGTAACTGACAGCTGCTGATATATAACTGACAGCAACTGGTATATTTCAGTTCTGACAAAATATTGTCAGAACTGGAAGGGATCACTGTAAGAAGAAAATGGTGAAAGGAACTGACGGTGAGGTTAGTAAATAATATTCATTTGCAGCTATGTTATTTGGGGAAGGATAAAGGCGGCGCACACAGACTTACCTAATAATGGTTCCAGGCGCTGCAGTTCCCTTCTATACCGCCGGCGGTAGTGCAGAGAATAGCTGGGAATGGCAGTGCTCGGATCCATTAGTAGGTGAGTCTGTGGCTGCTGCATTTATTCCTCCATACTGTGCACAGAATCAGTGCAGGGAGGAGGGGAAGGCGGGAGGGGGGGATTCTTTAACCTTGTAGGACACAATATGGCCACTGCCAGCAACAGAATTCTTTGCATTTACTATATAAAATTCTGTGAAATCAAAACGTGGACACTGCAATACATATGTTATGTAAGTACAGCAAGTATTTATCTACTTTCATATGTGTTTTTTGGGGGGTACATTGTGGCTAATAGTTTCTCTTTAAGCTGCATACTCACCTCACGAGGCAGGAAGATGAATCCAATGTCCGACGACGAGTGGCTCTGATCCATCTTCCTGCCGGCGGGTATATGCGACATCACACGACGGCACACAACAGGCGCGAACGAGAGTTCAAGCGATTGCGGTGCTTTGCGCAGGAGTCATTAGGAATCTTAAAGATCAGACCCCCCGCGACGATCCTTGTCGCCAGATGTCGTTTGCATAATCACATGCCTGTACCCACAACGTAAACGATCACTCGCACTGAAAACAAAATGCCGGTCGTCGGAAAGACCGCATAGTGGGTACGGGCCTTTAGACTTCTCACAGGCTTCACCGCTCATCGGAAACACTGCTCACATGAAAACACACTTCTTCGAACACACTTATAGTTTGTGATAACTACCATCCAGAGATGAATACATATCTGCCTCCTCACTACTCCAGCTGTCAGAGAATTATACCTACACCTTCCACTCCGCTCACCTTTAGAGTGTAAGCTTGCAAAGCCAGAACCCTCAGGTGCATTTAGGCTGCTATCACAGTGGGACGTTACAGGCGCACATTAGAGCAGCCTGTAACGCAGCCCAACTCACAGTAATGAAAAATCAATGGGCTGTTCACAGTGCCCACGTTGCGTTACAGTGTAACGCTGGACGTTCAAAGAAAGTGCAGCATGCTGTGCATTATAGGTGGTTTTCGCTGCGTTAGACTGTTTGCACATGCTCAGTAAGGGGAGAGTCCGTTATTGTTCCTAGCCACATGGCTAATTAATATTCACTGCACTGTAGTGTTGTCCAGATCATGAAGGATTCGGATCTTTGGATCTTTTTTGTGAGTCGAATCATCCGGATCATCACAATAAAGGATTCGGTTCACAGTGGATGTCTGGAAGAAACCGGAACTGCAGCTTCCGTGCACAAGCACAATCTTCCTGCTGCATCTCTCCCTTCCCCATTAGCACCCTCAATGTGCCCTCATTCTCCTGCACCTCTCACTCTGCTGCACCCCTGCTTCCCTAGTAAAATGATTCAAAGATTCGGTTCAAAGATCCGGATCTTTTCATCCGAATCATTGAAAAGATCCGGACTTCCCAGGATAGCACCAAGAGCCTCATAAGGCGGCTCAATCTGACGTCCAACTTCAACACCACCAGGCGTTGCGTTAGGGGCACGTTATGCGACCCTAACGTCCCCTAAAACGCAACGTCTTGGTGTGAAAGAGGCCTTAGAGGCAGCCAGGCCCAGATTTACATCACTGGAGCCTATAGGCACAGATGTCCTAAAACCTTAGACTTCACCCTCTATGCACCTACAAACTACCAACGAACCGCACTGCAAGTGTGCTGGTTGTCCCAACTGTCACTTCTTCCTTACTTCCCTTGCCTGTCATAGGTAGCTACAGGAGTCCCTTAGTATTATGTAGCCAGAGGTAGCCTCAGTAGCTAGAGGTTCCTCCTGATGGAAGGGAGATCTGGTCAGTAGAATTCTGAGACCCGGGTGGGTAACCTCTCATTTACACTCTGCTCAAGAGTCTGCATAGGTAAGGCAGGAGGGAGGCACTAGGGGGCAGGGGAGTGAGTCATGTTTCCATCGTCAGGCGCCTGCAGGCACGCGCCTACAATGCCTTATGGTAAATTTGACCATGGAGGCAGTTGCTTTGGTTGCAAGGGGCAGAGTTACAGGAATAGCATTCCTGCAACTTTCACTGTGCATCTTGGTTTTCACTGGTGTTTCAGTACCATTGTTTGACTCATGCCATCTGATTTAAGTACCCCTGAACCGCAGAAAATCTATTAAAGAGAAACTCCAATCTAGAATTGAACTTTTTCCCAATCAGTAGCTGATACCCCCTTTTACATGAGAAATATATTGCTTTTCACAAACAGACAATCAGGGGACGCTGTATGACTGATATTGTGGTGAAACCCCTCCCACAAGGAACTCTGAGGACCGCGGTACTTTTGACAGTTTTTTACAATGTAACAAGGTTCACAGACAGGAAATAGCTGTTTACAGCTGTCTCTAACAGCCAAAACAGCATGCAGCAGCTACATAACCTGCCCACAGTAACAATGTCACCATGTAATAAATGTCAGAATGTAAATCGGGGAGAGGAAAGATTTTACAATGAGCAAACACTGACTAAATCATTTATACATAATTATTGTAAAAATGGAGCACTTTTTTCTGCATTATTTTCACTGGAGTTCCTCTTTAAATAACGCCCAGGTGAAAATGACCTTTTCAGAGGTGTCCTGGTCAGTGGCAGCACTACGCTGGGTCATCTCTCTACCTCCTGATTGTATGTTCTAACATTGTCAGTCAACAGGAATAGCATCTAAAGAAAGCTTACTAATGGAATCATCAGGGAAAATAAGGGAAATCCGATTTACTTACCTGGGGCTTTCTCCAGCCCCTCGCAGCTGTCTGTCCTACGCCTCGAGGTTGTCCTTACTGCGCCTGCGTGTAGCGCCGCTGTCAATTAAGCCCACGTTGTCCGCTGCGTACTGCGCAGGAATGATTTGTCTGTAAGAGTGTATTGACAACTTCAGAAAAAGAATCAAATTAGAGATACTGGATAAACAAAAACAGACACTCTACAACCGCAATACTCAAGAAAGGAAAGCAATACTGGGCCTTAAAAGCAATGACAATACAGTAATTAAACCAGCTGACAAAGGAGGTGCTGTAGTGATTTTGGATAAATCCAGCTATATTCAAGAAGCAAACAGACAGCTCTCCAACAACACCTACTACAAAATACTAGAAACCAACCCCACGCTACAATACTCAAGGGAATTAAAGACTATGCTCAATGATCTTTCCTCAAAATCATCTAACATACTTACATTATTACCAGCTAATCCTAAAATAGGCACCTTCTACATCTTACCAAAAGAAGGAAATCCAGGTCGACCTATCATCTCTGGTTTGGGGACACTAACAGAAAAGATATCTAGCTGGGTAGAAAACATTCTTAAACCCATGGTAAGGAATACAGCCAGCTACATCCAGGACATCACTGACCTTCCTAACAAATTGACTGCCATGGGTCCGACCTCAGTGGGTGGTATCCTGGCTACAATGGATGTTGAATCCCTTTATACCAACATTCCACACGAGGACGGTATTGCAGCTTGCCAACATGTCCTTCAGCTTAACCTATTTTGGTTCCTGGACGTAGAAACTACATCCAGGAACCATGCGCGCTACCGCGCACTCCCGCGGCCGATCGCGCGCGTGCATGCGCACTCCCGGCCGTGGATTCGGTAGCCACGGAATTAATGTAACGGGCTATGGTGCCCGATCACTGATTCCTCTCCCCCGCTGAAAAAGCGACAGCTTCTCTCGGAAGCTGTGCTTTTTCTGGCTGTTCTCTCCCCGATGCGTCACTCTAAGCGTATGTTACGCTTAGAGTGACGTCATGTAAACAAACTCATGGCCGCCATCTTGTGGCCAAAAAGTAAAACCACAGCTAAAAGTAAAAAAAAATAAAAATTAACACACATTTACATTATAAATCTATTGTTTACCTCCCACCCTCCCAAAACTACCCAAATAAAATGTTTACTATAAAAAAAAAAACAAAAAAAAAAACATTACAATAAAAAAAAAACATGTAAATATTTACCTAAGGGTCTAAACTTTTTAAATATCAATGCGAAGATGAAATATTTCTATATTTTTTTTATTTTAAACTTGTAAATATTGATAGATGCAAAATGGAAAAAATGCACCTTTATTTCCAAATAAAATATTGTCGCCATACATTGTGATAGGGACATCATTTTAATGGTGGAATAACCGGGACATATGGGCAAATACAATACGTGAGTTTTAATTATGGAGGCATGTATTATTTTAAAACTATAATGGCTGAAAACTGAGAAATAATGAATTTTTCCATTTTTTTCTTATTCTTCCTGTTAAAATGTATTTACAGTAAAGTGGCTCTTAGCAAAATGTACCCCCCAAAGAAAGCCTAATTGGTGGCGGAAAAAACAAGATATAGATCAGTTCATTGTGATAAGTAGTGATAAAGTTATAGGCTAATGAATGGGAGGTGAACATTTCTCACGTGAAAACGACGGAACGCGAATGGGTTAATGATCTTCCAATAGAGCCCACACTACAACTTATCAGGTATATACTAACTCACAACTATTTTTCATTTGGGAATGATATATATCTACAGACAATGGGCAGTGCTATGGGAAGTAGGATGTCACCCCAGTATGCAAATTTATTTACGGCCAGATTGGAGGAAAACTTCCTTTCAACTTGTGAAATTAAACCATGGGCTTACTTCAGATTTATAGACGATATCCTATTAATCTGGACAGCATCGCAGGAAGAATTAATCAGATTCCACAAAAACTTCTCAGAGTACCACAAGAACATCAAGTTAACGCTCAGCTTTTCAACCTTCCATGTTCGTTTCCTGGATACCACAATTTATATACAAGATAGAATTTTACAAACATCCGTATACCGTAAACCAACTGACCGGCATATTTACCTGTAATGGAAGAGTTTCCACCCGGACCACACCGAAAAATCTATTGTTTACAGCCAGGCTCTGAGGTATAACCGAATCTGTTCTAATTCAGAGGACAGAGACAGACAACTTATGTCACTACGTAATATATTCATAGATCAGGAATATCATCCACAAATCGTTGATGATCAAATACACAGAGCAACTTTAAAATCAAGAGAGGAACTGTTGAAGTACACCCCAAAGACTGAAAACAACAGAATCCCAATTGTGGTCACCTACAACCCAAAATTAAAGAGACTGAGGAAGATATCGAAAGTAATACAACCGATACTCCATAAAGACAAACGCCTGAAGGATGTTTTTCCTGAGTTACCACTGCTTGCTTTCAGACAACCTCCCAATTTGAGACAAATGATTATCAGAAGTGCATTATCTACACCAGAGACTCCAGGCACATTACCCTGCAATAACACAAGGTGTGAGACCTGCCCTTATATCTTGTACACAAGCCAAATACAACTAGCAAACTCACAGAAATATCATCAAATACAAGACCAATTTTCCTGCGAGTCATCCAATGTTGTATACATGATATGCTGCATGAAATGCCCCTCAAGAGGAATCTATATAGGAGAAACAGGACAAAAACTGCGCACAAGAATGAACCATCACCGCTTTAAAATCAATGAAGGTAAAATGGACACACCAGTGGGCCAACACTTCTGTGAACCAGTACAAATTTATGAAAATGTTCAAGACATTAACAGAAGGTTTAAATTGTGGAACAGGATTCATGACACCTTATGTAACATGATTGATTTGGCTTCATGATCTTCAGAAACCTGCTCGATTTAATGTATGGTTGCACTAACTCACTGGCTCCAGCCTGCTGATCACCTGACACCTAACGGATAAACAGTAACCAGCACAACTGTCATCTTCGTGTTTACTATTTACCTGCATCAGTGTTTTACTTCAGCTAACATCTGGAAATATGCCTGAAGAAGGGGACTAGATCCCAGAAAGCTTGCATCATTTAAAGAGTAACTGTCAGGCTGCAGAAGCTAATTTAAACCTCTATTCTCCTGTGTTAAACAGTTTAGAAGGAAGCCCAAAAGCCATTAGTGAAGATAAAAATCTCAGTTACCTTTGATGTGTGCTTATCAGCAAGTCTGTTATAGACCCATAAGGACGCAAGCCGCATACTAAACTGCAAAGCATTCTGGGGCCCTCCCCTCGGCTGCTAATGAGACGTTACAGAAGCTTGGAATCAGTCCAGCGTGTAGCACTGTGTAGCACTGATAAATCTCGGGGCAGAGTACTCTGCAGGAGTCAGCTATTGTTCCTAGCCACATGGCTCATTAATATTCACTGCACACTGTGTTGTTCAAGTAGGAGCTTATCTGTGATCAGGAAGCAGGCAGGACATGACGACACATTTGACAGAAAAACATGGAGCCTGCCATGAGCTGTCAGGAGCATCTATCTCTGCATATACTATATACAAATTCTGTGAAATCCAAACGTGGACAGTGAAATGCATATGTAATGTAAGTACAGCCAATCTTTAGCTACTGATATATGTGTTTATTTTCTCTGAGACCTTATACCTAACAGCTCCTCTTTAACTCTATTAGTTAGCCATTAAAAGGAATTATTTTTTTACAAAACGTTGTTTTTTTCTACCTCTGTAATCTGTCCACACAGGAGCAGCTTGCTAGGTTGTAAGGATTAACTCATGCCATTCAACTAGCGAAGTACACCTGTAGGTAACTTTTCTTCCATAATAGCGCCATCATTTGGACATTCTGCTCCGCTCAGAAGCTTCTGAGTTCTGTTTGTGATATTTACATTTGGTTCCTATCATTGCTAAATTAGTAAGCCTTCATTTTATCACCTGAGTTTGTCCAAACAATATCTAAGGCTTGCCAAACAATCATTGATTCTGATCACTCAAATAGGCCCCGCCAGCCAGCCATCATGCCCTCTTTGTGCCCCACAATTTATTTTGTAGCTGGTGCTGCCCCTGGTGCTGTACAATGTCCTTGGGTTGTACAGCCTCCCCTTCCCCCTGTTCCCCGTCCCTCATAACTCAGATGTCACAATCTAATCCCTATCATAGTCCTATTCTAATGTCCTACCATATTATTATGATGCATTTATATAGCACTGACATCTTCTGCAGCACATTACAGAGTGCATAGTCATGTCACTGACTGTCCTCAGAGGAGCTCACAATCTAATACTACCATAGTCATAGTCTAATGTCCTACTATATTATTATTATGTATTTATATAGCACTGACATCTTCTGCAGCACATTACAGAGTGCATAGTCATGTCACTGACTGTCCTCAGAGGAGCTCACACTCTAATCCTACCATGGTCATAGTCTAATGTCCTACTATATTATTATTATGTATTTATATAGCACTGACATCTCCTGCAGCACATTACAGAGTACATAGTCATGTCACTGACTGTCCTCAGAGGGGCTCACAATCTAATCTTACCATAGTTATTGTCTAATGTTCTACCATATTATTATTATTATTATTATTATTATTATTATTATTATTATGTATTTATATAGCACTGACATCTTCTACATCACTTTACAGAGTACATAGTCATGTCACTGATTGTCCTCAGAGAAGCTCACAATCTAATCCTACCATAGTCCAAGTCTAATGTCCTACCATATTATTATGTATTTATATAGCACTGACATCTTCTGCAGCACATTACAGAGTACATAGTCATGTCACTGACTGTCCTCAGAGGGGCTCACAATCTAATCTTACCATAGTCATTGTCTAATGTTCTACTATATTATTATTATTATTATTATGTATTTATATAGCACTGACATCTTCTGTAGAACTTTACAGACTATATAGTCAAACAAAACAACAAACACAGAACATTTATATGGCGCTTTTCTCCTGGCGGACTCAAAGCGCCTGAGCTGCAGCCACTAGGACGTGCTCTATAGGTAGTAGCAGTGTTAGGGAGACTTGCCCAAGGACTCCCTACTGAATAGGTGCTGGCTGACTGAACAGGCAGAGCCGAGACTCTAACCCAAGTCGCCTGTGTCAGACGCAGAGCCCTTAACCAGTACACCATCCAGTCATGTCACTGACTGTCCTCAGAGGAGCTCACAATCTAATCCTACTGTACTGACAGTTTAATGTCCTACACTTACACTTTAAGCACATATAGATCCGCACATGACCTCCTTTTACTTTCTGCGAATGTTCCTCCAGCTCTCAGCAGTTTAGGAAGCATTACGCTAATTAGGATTTTAAGTTCTTGTGCAGACATTGAAATGTAGCTTAATTAGCCAAACAGCAAAACTTTAAAATACTTTTGTTTTTCTAGTTATTTTATATTGCACCATTTTATCATTTATATTTTATTATTGAATTGTAATATATTTCACTGCATAAAATAGCAGTCATTAAACGGTGGCCATTCTGTCACTTTTTCTGCTACTCAGCATATTTGTCATCGTGTCATTCAGCTTAACGGAAACCTAAAGCGAGGCTGCCATATTTATTTTCTTTTAAGCAAAATCAGTTGCCTGGCATCTTGCTAATCTCTTTGGCTGCAGTAGTGTCTGAATCACACACCTGAAACAGAAACAAGCATGCAGCTAACCCAGTCTGACTTTAGTCAGAGCACCTGATTTGCATGCTTGGTCAGGGTCTATGGTGAAAAGTATTAAAGGCAGAGGATCAGCAGGACAGCCAGGCAATATGCATTGTTTAAAATTAAATAAATATGGCAGCCTCCATACCCCTCTCACTTTAAGTTCCATTTATTTCTAACCACTTGTACAAGAATCCTTTTACACTATACACATGACATTTCAATAAGAAGATCACAACAATGGTGAAAAGTAGCACATTAGGGGTGTGATGCAATCCTTATAGTGAAGCATACAGTTCATTGAAAATATGTTTCACTGCCACAGTGAATGCTTCAATTCATTAAGCATTACCGCATTCAGTAATCCAGAAAACAGCTGATTTTACCAAACATCTTGACAAACTCCAATTCACCACTGCACCACACACCAAGATTAGCTGCATGCTTGTTTCTGGTGTTATTCAGATACTACTGCAGAGAAATAGACCAGCAGGGCTGCCAGGCAACTGGTATTGATTAAAAGGAAATAAATATGGCAAACTCTGTATACCTCTTACTTCAGTTCCCCTTTACGGCCAGCCTGGACCTGCTGGTAACTAGTAAATTATATTCAGTGAACTGGACAGACAAAGGAGACAGCCGGTAGGAAGAGCCACCTGGTCCTGCTACTCACCCCATTTGACCCGATGCATTGCCGGGCGGGACATGAGAAAGGAAGAAAAAAAAAAAAGCAAAGAAACCAGGAGAAGAAGGCCTTCAAAGAGGCTATTCTGTATCCCTTTATATGTGCAGATCTATAGGCTAATTAACAGAAGGGACCCCTTTAGTGGCATGCATGCATATCTAAAGGGATGCAGTGGGCAGTAAGACTGAAGCAGGAATGTCTCATGCAGACCACTAGTTGGAGAAGACTCACAGCTGGCTGCCAGACCTCCTCCACAGCTGGTGAGACCTGTACAATACCCAGCAGGGCTTACTCCCAGATGTGCTCCCAATACCTCCCAGATGTGCAGGTCACTGTTAACCACACTACCATTCGCCCTAACTCTCAAGCCCGCTGTCTGGGTGTCACCCTGGACTCCGCACTCTCCTTCACTTCCCACATCCAAAACCTCACAAAGTCCTGCAACTTCCACCTTCTTAACATCTGTAAGATTCGCCCTTTCCTGACCTCTGCCACCACCAAACTCCTCATCCATGCCCTCATAATTTCCTGCCTCGACTACTGCAATGTCCTGCTGTCTGGTCTCCCTATTACCCGAATAGCCCCACTGCAGTCCATCATGAATGCGGCAGCCAGAATTATCCACTCCTCCCTTCCTTGAATCCTTCCACTGGCTTCCTATCCAGTCCAGAATCAGATTCAAGATATTGGGCCTGATTTACAAAGCGGTGCTAACAGTTAGCACGCTGGTGAAAAGCCCTTTATCACGCCTAAACTCAGTTTAGGCATGATACGTTTAGGTGTGATAAGTTTAGGCATGATGGGCCTGATTCACAAAGCGGTGCTAACAGTTAGCACGCTGGTGAAAAGCCCTTTATCACGCCTAAACTCAGTTTAGGCATGATAAGTTTAGGTGTGATAAGTTTAGATGTGATAAGTTTAGGCGTGATAAGTTTAGGTGTGATAAGTTTAGGCATGATAAGTTTTTAGGCGTGATAAGTTTAAGCGCCAACTGGGTTAGCATCGCAGTGCACAGCTGATCAAAAGTTTTACGCTAGCAAAGTCTGGTGCACTTCGCATAGAGTTTAATGGCGCTGCTTTGCGTGCGGGACTTTGCAAGCGTTCTAAACTTATCTAAACTTATCATGCCTAAACTTATCATGCCTAAATTTATCACACCTAAACTTATCACACCTTGGGCTCGATTCAGTAAACCGTGCTAAGTGTTAACACGCCTGTGAAAAGCCCTATATCATGCCTAAAGTTAGTTTAGGCATGATAAATTCACATCTAAAGACTTTAGGCGTGGTAACTAGGGTGCTAACTGGGTTAGCACCCTTTACTAAATTCACATCGCGCGCACAGTCCCGCACGTGCACACCGCGAAAACAGCGCACCCGATGCGCCTATAAGGTCGCATTGGGTGCGGCCTTAATGTCGCACCATGTGACGTTAAAGTCACACGCAATGCGACCTTATAGGTGCATCAACGCACCGTTTTCGTCGCACCGCGCTGCGACATTTCGCGCACACCGTGCTGTGGGCACGCAAAGTTTTCAGTGTGGGACTTTGCGTGCGATGTAAATTTAGTAAACGGTGCTGACCCAGTTAGCACCCTAGTTATCACGCCCAAAGTCTTTAGGCGTGCTAACTAGGTTAGCACCGTTTACTGAATCAAGCCCCTAAACTGGCTTTTCACCAGCGTGGTGCAATGGTTATCATGCCTAAAGTCTCTAACTGGGTTAGCACCGCTTTGTGAATCAAGCCTGATAAGTTTAGGTGTGATAAGTTTAGGCATGATAAGTTTAAGCACCAACTGGGTTAGCACCGCAGTGCACAGCTGATCAAAAGTTTTGCGCCAGCAAAGTCTGGTGCACTTCGCATAGAGTTTAATGGCGCTGCTTTGCGTGCAGGACTTTGCGCGCGATCTAAACTTATGTAAACTTATCATGCCTAAACTTATCACGCCTAAACTTATCATGCCTAAACTTATCACACCTAGGGCTCGATTCACCAAGCGGTGCAAAGTGTTAGCACCGTGGTGAAAAGGCCCTTATCACGCCTAAAGTCACTTTAGGCATGATAAGAAGAAACTCGCGCGAAGTTGCCGCGCGCAAAGTTTTGCGCGCGCAACCGCGCGCGTGCGCGTGCAGCGTCCCCGCTTCGCGCGAAGCTCCCATTAAGCCCTATGGGACTTTGCGCGCGCTCTCACGCGCGAACGCGCGAACGCGCGTACGCGCGGTAACTTCGCGCGAAGAGCAGGAAAAAGCGGTGATAACTCAGTGGTGAAAAGGTCATCACGCCTAAAGTCTTTTAGGCGTGATAACTGGGTTATCACCGCTTTGTGAATCGAGCCCCTAAACTGGCTTTTCACCAGCGTGGTGCAATGGTTATCATGCCTAAAGTCTCTAACTTGGTTAGCACCGCTTTGTGAATCGAGCCCATTGTGTCTGACCTACAAATCTGTCCACAAAACCTGTCCAACCTACATTTCTGATCTTAGTCAGAGGTACACACCTAGCCGCTCACTCCGCTCTTCCAATGAACTTCGCCTGACCGCCCATCTCCCCCCCCACATCACACAGTCCCATGCACGCCTCCAGGACTTCTCAAGAGCTGGTCCAACACTATGGAACTTCCTACCTCCACCCATTAGGGCAGCCCCCTCCTTCCATATCTTCAAGAAGGCCCTCAAAACTGACCTTTTCACTCTGGCCTACCACCCCTCGCAAGTGCTCTAAACCCGCAGCTGAACTCTGGTCCGCTATCTTTCGTGTCCCTACCTCTCCCTCTAGACTGTAAGCCTTTGGGCAGGGTCCTTCCCCTTTTGTGTCCTACCTGATCATGCACCTGCATTACTGTGCACCCATGCTTTGCATGTGAGTGAACCTAACTGGCCTAATCTCCATGCTTCCCTCCAGTGACTGACTAAGCATTACCTTGTACTCATACTGTGCTGTGTGATCTCCATGCTCCCCTCCAGTGACTAAGCATTACCTTGTACTCATACTGTGCTGTGTGATCTCCATGCTCCCCTCCAGTGACTAAGCATTACCTTGTACTCATACTGTGCTGTGTGATCTCCATGCTCCCCTCCAGTGACTAAGCATTACCTTGTACTCATACTGTGCTGTGTGATCTCCATGCTCCATCCAGTGACTAAGCATTACCTTGTACTCATACTGTGCTGTGTGATCTCCATGCTCCATCCAGTGACTGAGCATTACCTTGTACTCATATTGTGCTGTGTGATCTCCATGCTGCATCCAGTGACTGAGCATTACCTTGTACTCATACTGTGCTGTGTGATCTCCATGCTCCCTCCAGTGACTAAGCATTGCCTTGTACTCATACTGTGCTGTGTGATCTCCATGCTCCATCCAGTGACTAAGCATTACCTTGTACTCATACTGTGCTGTGTGATCTCCATGCTCCATCCAGTGACTAAGCATTGCCTTGTATACTGTGCTGTGTGATCTCCATGCTCCATCCAGTGACTAAGCATTACCTTGTACTCATACTGTGCTGTGTAATCTCCATGCTCCCCTCCAGTGACTAAGCATTACCTTGTACTCATACTGTGCTGTGTGATCTCCATGCTCCCCTCCAGTGACTAAGCATTACCTTGTACTCATACTGTGCTGTGTGATCTCCATGCTCCCCTCCAGTGACTAAGCATTACCTTGTACTCATACTGTGCTGTGTGATCTCCATGCTCCATCCAGTGACTAAGCATTACCTTGTACTCATCCTGTGCTGTGTGATCTGGTTGTCTTGTATTCCTGTATTGTCATATTCCTGTATTGTCACATTGCTGTATGTCACCCCTAAATATTGTCTGTAACCTAAACTAATGTCCAGCTCTTCGTAATATGCTTGCGCTTTATAAATACTATAAATAAATAAAATAAATACTGCAATTAAGCAATTTATCGGTCTATTACTGAACTATTATTGCATGCGTGAAAATCTTAGTGAATTTGGAAAAAAAAAAAAAAAAAAAAGTCTAAAATACCTAATGCTGTATTTTACTGACCTAATTTTTCTAAAAACGAATTAGCCCTTCGTGAAATGAAGCCATTGAAATGAACCCTCTTCCCGCAACACACCCGATGTGATTGTACCATCCTAAATAATAAAACCTAAGGGCCCATTTCCACTATCACGAATTCGCATGCGTTTTTCGCATGCAAATTCGCATAGCAATACAAGTGAATGGGACTGTTTCCACTTGTTAGGATTCCTTTCCGTTTTTCTGTGCAGAAAAAATTCGCATGGCAGAGCCATCAGAATTCGCATGCCGCTATGTGAATTGCATACAATGTATTTAATAGGAAATTCGCATGCGGTTTGGGAATGCGAATTTTCAAGCGAATTCGCATAGAAACAATGGAAAATCACACCGGCACTGCCATGGTTAAATTCGGATACATCGTCATCCATGCGAAATTCGCATACGCATGCAAATTTTTACCGCGGCGATTCGCACCACACAAGTGCAAATGGGCCCTGACTGTCCCTGCGTCATCCTCCGGTCCCTGTATCTGTGTTTTTTGGCTACTGTGCACGTGTAGCCATTGGGACAGGCGGAGGACGGGGCCAGGGAGCCAGGTGGGAGGATGGGTGCGCGCGTAAGGCAGGTGGGTGCGCGCGTGTTGGGCGGGTGCACGTGCATGCGCACTGACATGTGGCGGTGGCGGCAGTGAGAGAGAAACCTAGCGCCCGTTTTTAAACAGGCATAGGTCTACTAGTATAAATATCATTGCATTGCGTTGGGATACAATAATCTGCTGCAAGAGAACAGTGCAAGAGAACGGCGCAGTGTGAAAATACCCTGAGGCAGGTTTCACACCGTAATTTGGCGTCAGTGTTGCGGTGTGGCACGCTCGCTGCACCGCCAAAAACAGGCCCTCAGGGAATACTGCGTTACAATGCGGTATTCCCTGTTGGTTTCTGGCCAAGCAGGAAATGACGCTCACTTCCTGCCGGCCAAGTGATGACGTGCGCGGAAGCGTATTGCAAAAAATACAATTCCACGCAAGCGCGAAGTGTAAAACCTGCGATGGGATTTCACACCGACATAGCCTTAGCCTACATGACTTCCAGTCCGCCACACGTCAACGCAGATACGCGCGGTAATGTAGTTTTGGAAGCCCGTTAGATTGAGGACTTCCAGCGCCACAATTCCCGCAACGCCAAAGTGAGGCACTGAGTGTTTGTCTATTTCCTTTGATTGCCACTGTTGCTGACAATTATTGCCAAATAAACAACAATCACACCATATTAATATAGTATCGATCAGTGTAATATCCACACTGCCAAATGGCCTCTTTAAAGGAAAATTTTCATTAGTTTTAAAAGGGACCCTAGGTTTGATAGACCTATGGAAGCTGGCATATTTATGTCAATTTTTTTTTTAACAATTCCTTGGCTGCTTGGCAGTCCTGTTGATCTATTTGGCTGCAGTACTGTCTGAATCACACACCTGAAACAGGCATGCAGCTAATCCAGTTACACTTCAGTCAGAGCACCTGATCTGCATGCTTGTTCAGGCTGTATGGCTTAAAGTATTAGAGGCAGACAGCAGGACAGCCAAGGAATCTGTATTTTTTTAAAAAGAAAATAAGCATGTCAGCCTTCATATCCCCACTTACCTTGGGTACCGTTTAAAGGGCAAAATGGAAAACAGTGCGTTTGTTTTGTATTCATTTTTTTTATTAACCTTTTAGACGCCTATTTGCTACTTTCAATATTTATCATGCTTTTAAAAACTGTTGTTCCACGGCCACAAATGAGGTAAATTTACTAAATATTTTACAATGTCATCATTCAGCGGCTTCCCTCTACTGAGGTAAGTATCTTCCATTTGTTTTGTTTTTAGCGTTTTTCTCCTAGGAAATCATTTTTCAGCCATTTTATTGACAGAGGCACATGTGCAATTCACTTATTCTTCTGAGTTTTCTCTTGTCAATAAAGTGCCCCTTAAAGAGACACTGAAGCGAAAAAAAAATGATGATATTATGATTTGTATGTGTAGCACAGCTAAGAAATAAAACATTAAGATCAGATACATCAGTCTAATTGTTTCTAGTACAGGAAGAGTTGAGAAACTCCAGTTGTTATCTCTATGCAAACAAGCCATTAAGCTCTCTGACTAAGTTAGTCGTGGAGAGGGCTGTTATCTGACTTTTATTATCTCAACTGTAAGTGAACTGTTTACTTTTTATCTGCCAGAGGAGAGGTCATTAGTTCACAGACTGCTCTGAAAGAATCATTTTGAATGCTGAGTGTTGTGTAATCTGCACATATTAGAGAATGATGCAATGTTAGAAAACACACTATATACCTGAAAATAAAAATATGAGAATATTTTCTTTGCTGCTAATCTTCTAGTAATTATTCATAGTACACAACCAATTCATTATAGCATATTTTTTTTTCGCTTCAGTGTCTCTTTAAATCACCAGTAAGCAAGAACATAATCAGAATAATTTTGATAGTACTTTTTCACCTACTGTCTGGTACGCTTTCAATTGCAAAGAGCTGAAAAGGTTATTTAAAATAGAAGATGAAATATTATCTCCTAGGAGAAAACTTGGGAGAAAAAGTGAGAAAATAACACCTAGGAAAATCTTAAGCCCCATCTACACCATACAATTTTTTGTCCAATTCGATTCAATTCATTGATTAGATTCGATTCAATACGACATATCCGATCGGGATTCAATTCAATTTGCCATTGCAAAATTGGCAAATTGAATCAAATCGAATCCCAATCGAACATGTCGGATTGAACCAAATAGAATCAATGAATCGAATCGGACAAAAAATTGTACAGTGTAGATGGGGATTTAGGATAAAAAGGTAATTGCATATGGTCCAGCGTGTATTCGTCTAATGCCTAGTACACACCATACAATTTTCTGTTAGATTTTTCTGTTAGATTTTATTTAGATTATTTTCTGTAAAGTACTGGTAGAGACTGGTCATTATCTCTGGTGCTCCTCTCCCCATCCTGCACATTCCGTGTCCTCACTCCACCTTCCTCCCTACAATTCACATCATTTGAGGCCCACACTATCCGCCTCTACAATCCCCTCCCAGCCATTGTTGCAGTCTTATACCGCCCTCCGGGCTCCACACGACAATTTCTCGACAACCTTGCCTCCTGGCTCCCACACATCCTCTCCTCTGACCTCCCCACCATCATCCTCGGGGATTTCAATATACCCATCAATGAACCCAAGAACTCTGTTGCGACCCGGCTACTCACCATTGCCAACTCACATGGCCTAGTACAACACGCCAACACCCCCACTCACACTGCAGGTCACACTCTCGACCTTATATTCACTAAATCCACCACCATTGCAGACCTCGACATCGCACCATTTCCACCCTCAGACCATTACCTTCTCGCCTTCAACCTCCTCACGGAAGGCACCTCCAAACTACCCGCCCACCCACCTGGTCGATGGCAGCGAGACCTACGCAAGCTCAACCCTGGCGTCCTTGCTGACTCCCTCCATGGCCTATCCTCCACTCTCCCCACCCTAACCTGTCCTAATCTTGCTGCAGCTCAGTATCACCAAATTTTCTCATCAGCCCTAGAGAAAGCTGCTCCACCAATATTCCGCCGCAACCGACCCCCTAACCCTCAGCCCTGGCGAACTACCCATACTCGCAACCTCCAGAGGGAAACACGCGCCACTGAACGAAAATGGCGGAAAACTCGACTAAACCAGGATTTCCTACAGTACAAGACTAACCTGCAGCAGTTCCACACTGCCCTTGCTCATGCGAAGCAGGAATACTTTACCAAGCTCATCGGAGCACAAGCTTCCAATCCCCGGCGTCTTTTTAGCACCTTCAACTCCCTGCTTAAACCCACCCCCCCACCTTCTGTTTCCTCCCTCTCTGCCACAGATTTAGCCACCCACTTCACCAACAAAATAGTCTCCATCCGTCAGGAAATATCCAATCTTCAATCTTCACCTCCCACCTGCTCACAACCTACTCCTTCTCCACCCTATCCTCCCCTCACCTCCTTCACTCCTACTACCACTGAGGAGGTCAACCACCTACTGCAGACTTCCCATACCACTACCTCCCCCCTTGACCCTATCCCTTCTGATCTACTTCAGCCTCACTTCACGGATCTGGCCCCAGTCCTCACTACCATGTTTAACCTCTCCCTATCCACAGGCACCTTCACCTCAGACTTCAAGCAGGCCACTGTTCTGCCTCTGCTCAAGAAACCCTCCCTCGACCCCTCGCTACCCTCCAACTACCGCCCGATCTCCCTCCTCCCCTTCGCCTCAAAACTCCTTGAGCGTCTGGTTCACAAACGCCTGACCCAGTACCTCAATGCCAACTCACTACTAGACCCACTGCAATCTGGATTTCGGCCTGCCCACTCAACCGAAACGGCTCTCACCAAAGTGGTCAATGACCTTGCCTTAGCTAAAGCTGAAGGTAAATACACCATTCTCCTCCTCCTTGACCTTTCAGCAGCTTTTGATACAGTAGATCATCCCCTACTCCTCCAGTCCCTCCAATCCATGGGCATTCACGATCTCGCCCTGACCTGGCTTTCATCCTACCTCTCCAACCGCTCCTTCACGACCTCCTTCAATGAGTCCTCGTCCACCCCCAACCACCTCTCAGTGGGAGTCCCCCAAGGCTCGGTCCTTGGCCCCCTACTGTTCTCCCTATACACATCCTCCATTGGCAAGGTTATCTCCTCCATGGGTTTTAACTATCATCTGTATGCAGATGACACCCAAATCTATCTCCACACCCCTGACATATCCACCACTACCATGGACAAGGTCTCCTCCTGCCTATCTGCCATCTCCTCCTGGATGTCCGCTAGGTTCCTAAAACTAAATCTAGACAAAACGGAATTTATGATCTTCCCACCCCGGTCATCCCTGGACCTCCCAGATGTGCAGGTCACTGTTAACCACACTACTATTCACCCTACCTCTCAAGCCCGCTGTCTGGGTGTCACCCTGGACTCCGCACTCTCCTTCACTCCCCACATCCAAAACCTCACAAAGTCCTGCAACTTCCACCTTTGTAACATCTGTAAGATTCGCCCTTTCCTGACCCCTGCCACCACCAAACTCCTCATCCATGCCCTCATAATTTCCCGCCTCGACTACTGCAATGCCCTGCTGTCTGGTCTCCCTATGACCCGAACAGCCCCACTGCAGTCCATCATGAATGCGGCAGCCAGAATTATCCACTCCTCCCATCGCTCCACCAGGGCGGCTCCCCTCTGTGAATCCCTCCACTGGCTTCCTATCCAGTCCAGAATCAGATTCAAGATATTGTGTCTGACCTACAAATCCATCCACAAAACCTGTCCAACCTACATTTCTGATCTTACTCAGAGATGCACACCAAGCCGCTCACTCCGCTCCTCCAATGAACTTCGCCTGACCGTCCCCCGCATCACCCAGTCCCATGCACACCTCCAAGACTTCTCAAGAGCCGCTCCGACACTATGGAACTCCCTACCTCCACCCATTAGGGCAGCCCCCTCCTTCAACACCTTCAAGAAGGCCCTCAAAACTCACCTTTTCACTCTGGCCTACTACCCCTCACAAGTGCTCTAAACCCACAGCTGAACTCTGGTCCCCTACCTCTCGTGTCCCTACCTCTCCCTCTAGATTGTAAGCCTTTGGGCAGGGTCCTCACTCCTTTTGTGTCCTACCTGATCATGCACCTCTATTACTGTGCACCCATGCTATGCATTTGAGTGAACCTAACTTGCCTAACTCCATGCTCCCATCCAGTGACTGACTAAGCATTACCTTGTACTCATACTGTGCTGTGTGATCTGGTTTTATTGTATTCCTGTATTGTCATATTGCTGTTTGTCACCCCTAAATATTGTCTGTAACCTAAATTAATGTCCAGCGCTGCGTAATATGTTGGCGCTTTATAAATACAACAAATAAATAAATAAATAAATAATTGTCTTCTGGTTATCTCCTGCTGAGTAACACAATGCCTAATTGCTCGGCAGATAGATTTACCTGCCAGATAGATAATTTCCAACATGTTGGAAATGATCTATCTAACCATCTAACAGACAATTGTATGGTGTGTACCCAGCATTAGAGCTTCTGGAAATCTTTGATAGGCAAATTTGGAAAATCTCTTGCCAGCACAACTTCAAGCTTACAATGAGATAGGCTTAGGGTGTCCATACACGGTCACATTTTTTCATATTTGTTTTTACAATCAGAGAAATTAGATCTGTTTTTGCGTTTGGTCAAATCGTTTTTAAAAGTCTTTTCGAGATACCATATACCAACATTTGATTTTTCCGAAAATCCGAGGAGAAAAATGTTCGAATATGAAGAAAAAGTTAATGTATCTAATTTTATTTTCTTATACAACCTACCATACACTTATACAATTTCACAAATAATCACCCAGATTTTTCCAACGCATCCAATTAAAAAAAATGGAATCATTGTTTCTTCTCGATCGTAAAAAAAAAATATATATGTTTTCACTCTATTTGATCGCTTTAGTAAAAAAAACTGAAAAAACGAACATTTTAATTGTACGGTGTAAGGGCGCCAGTACTCAGAATGCCAGGTTGCTGAGGAACAGAATATATTTTACACGGCAAAGCGCCCAAATAAGGGCAAAACACCCCCAGAATGTTGCGTCCCTTATTGTTTTCACAAGGTAAATGTTTGCGTTTGACCCTGCTCGCACAAGAGCTTGCAATCTAGCTGAATCTATTCTCAATGTGTCGTGACTTGCCAACACTTAAACAAAGTCGCTATCTGACAGCCGGACAGCTCTCCTCCCTCATCCCGGGGAAATGGGAGCTTCCTTAACGAGCTGACAGAGTTTCTGTGCAAATTAAGAAAGTTCAGGAGAACTTTGTGGAAAATTTGCAAAGCAATCATTAATACACAATTATCGGAAAACGGGGCCAGTTCTTGTGCATCACGAGTAAATTTACATTCTGCCCTCCGGCAATATCCTCCAAACACTGATTACAAAGAGTAAGGTGAGGCAGAAGGGAGCTGATTGCCTGTCACCGTGATTGGATCATAATTCCTGACATTTCTGTCAAGAGGAGTCAAAATTGCATGGTGGAAAGAAAGTTTAATGATCACACATCGTACATTGGCTCAGCACCCGAGCTTTGCACTGCTGGCATCCTGGGTCAAGTTATCATAAGAGCGACCACTGAATATGGCGTTTGCAAGATTCCCAAACATGTTTGTCTTGATAAACCAACACAAATACATAAATAAATGTCTTGTTTTGTTGGTGTCTAATAAAACCTACTCTAGATATATACCTGTACCGGCATCAGTATGGGTGGACTTTGGATTGCAAGCGACTTTTGGTTGAGAGAATTATGTGAATGGTTTTGTTAATTCAACAATGCTAACATCAGGGATTCATTTGGCAACATAACCAGAAGGCTGGTATTTTTAGGCACCACTAATAAAGAAGAGCTTGTTCCTTGGGGACATTCCTAGACCATTCTAACCAGTGGTGCTCCGCAAGATGTCGGATATCCGAACTATCCAGATAATCCGAACTTTTTCCACTATCCGAACTGTGAATAGCAATTCGGATATTTTTCAAAATCCGAATAGACTATCCGAGCAAACTCGGATTTCCCATCTGAAATCCGAGCGGATAGTTAGTTCAGATATCCGAGCAGAAGCCAAAATCACCTTCAATGGCAAAAAATAGAGAGGGAGAGAAAAAGAGAGAAAAAGAAAGAGAGAGAAAGAGAGAGAGAGCAAGAGGGAGAAAGAGAGAGAGAGAGAGAGAGAGAGAGACCTTCGAATGGGGTTTTTGTCATTTGAAGAGACATTTGGAAGCATTTTAAGCCATTTTCAGGTCACTTCCGGTTTTCTATCCGGATATCCGAATCCGGCCAGATATCCAGGATATTAGGTTCGTATATCCGAGTTTACGCGGATACCAAAAAGTTCGGATTCGGATATCCGATTCGGATCCAGATACCCAGATATTCAATTCGGATTTTGAAAAGGGGTATCCGAACAGCACTAATTCTGACACCCGAAAAGATGGCTTTTCCAAAATAACCACTGTTGGAGCACACATAGTAGCATAGTAAATAGAACTTTAGCCTTGCAGTGATGGGTCCCTGGTTTGAATCCCAGCCAGGGCATTATCTGCATAGAGTTTGTATGTTCTCCCTGTGTCTGCATGGGTTTCCTACATTCCAAAAACATACAAGTTGCCTTATTTGGCTTTCCCCTAAAAAATGAACATATGACATTGGTATGGATTAGAATGTGAGCCCCTCTGAGGGACAGTTAACCCTCCTGGCGGTCTATTGAAAACCGCCAGGGGGCAGCGCAGCAGTTTTTAAAAAAAATGTTTTTTTTAAATCATGCAGCGAGCCCAGGGCTCGCTACATGATAGCCGCTGTGCAGCGGCATCCCCCCACCCGCTTCGATCGCCTCTGGCGATCTCTGATCAGGAAATCCCGTTCAAGGAACGGAATTTCCTGGAGGGCTTCCCCGTCATTGCGACGGGCGGGATTGCGTCACCGACGTTGTGACATCATTGGGAGTCCCCATCCACCCCTCAGCGCTGCCTGGCACTGATTAGCCAGGCAGCACACAGGGTCTGGGGGGGGGGGCACGGCGAGCGGCAGCTACTCGGCGCGGAGCGGTGGCGATCAGAGTGCACACGCAGCTAGCAAAGTGCTAGCTGCGTGTTGCAAAAAAAAAAAAATTATGCAAATCGGCCCAGTAGGGGTTACCGCCAGAAAGGTTAAAGTATTTCTAAGACAAGACCTACTGCACCATCCTCCCTGGCCGTTCCATTCTTTGGCCAGTCACAGCCAGTCATGCTCTTCTGCTCATGGGCATCCCCTTCACATTCCCATGGCTGGGAGCGTTCTGCTTCTGTGCACTAGTACTATGCAGGTGCTCCAGCAGCGCAGGGGGGGGGGGAGAGGCACGCACGGCTAGGCATGCGCAGAATAGCTTAACTAGCCAAACTAACAGGGGATGGTAATGGAGCCAATGGTCTACATGGGGCTGAAGGAAACCCCAGGTAAGTATAAATCATGCAGTTAGTCTTGTCTCCCGTTTCCTTTAAGTGACAAGACAATATACTCTGTACAGCTTTGCGGAAGGTGTCGGCGCTGTATAAATACAATCATAAAATAATAGTAATGGTGAGGTGGAGTATGTTTGGCATTAAGGTTGAGTTACTTTTCTAATATAGCTTACAGAATTCAGAAATAAAATAAGGTGCCTCTATCATATTTCTTGGTCTTGTTTTGATCAACCTTGGAATTCTGAATATTGTTGCCAACTCCTCTGTCTTCACATTTGCCAATATTGTAAAACATAACATAGCAGGGAAGGTGGAAGCATATAAAAATTGCCATGGCTTGGAATATTAGAGCAAAGATCTCTATATAAAAGTCTGCAAAGGTTATAAGAAAAACGGTTAGACTTCAACTCCCCAGCCTCCACCGAAAACTGGGATGAGATCCAAGCATACTGAATATTTATCACTGTGTACGTTTTCCATAGGCTCATATGATTTCCCTCAACAACTACTCAGACTGGTCTTACCCAGTGTGATAAGAGGTACTTGGCTCAATCAGAAGCAGCTGGTTATATCTGGGTGCCTATGTGCCAAAAGTCAACACAATGACAGACAATACATGGAAAAGTAGAATCTCATCTGCATCATATATAGAGATCCGATCCATACTACAGGTGAAACTTGAAACATTTATTCCAGAAATTCATCTTAAAAGGTGAAACTCATATATGAAATGGCCTCATTACTTGCAAAGCGAGATATTTCCAGTCTTTATTTGTTGTAATTTTGATAATTATGACTTACAGCTTGTGAGAACCCCAAAATCATAAACTCAGACTATTAGACTATTGTGAGAATATTCAATATTCTCAACTGAAAGTGTCAACCTCTAATCAGCTAATTCATCCAAAACACCTGCAATGGGCTCCTATTTCATAGATTAGTTTCACCTTATAAGTTGAATTACTAAAATAAATGGACTTTTGCACAATATTCTAATCTTTCGAGTTTGCCAATCTACTCATTCACATCAGTATGGCATTGTTACATGCTCAAATGTGCACTGATTTTCACACTAAAATTAGTATGTACTATATACTGTATATATATATATATATATATATATATATATATATATATTTTATACATATTTCCACGTCTTCTTTTTTTGTACATTGATAGCTTTGTATGTGATGAAGTACAGGACAACAGCATTTTTTAAATATTAATCGTATACCGGGTAATTGCCTTTTCTGCATTTTGAGTACCCTTTTTTGTATTTTTTTTTTGTAAAGAAGATAATGTGATATATTACAAATCAGGGCCGGCTTTAGGGGGGGGGCGAGAGGGGGCAGAGCCCCCTCAAACAGACTCACTGCCCCCTCAAATCAGAGCCGCTCTCGCTATGCCGCTGGCTGCTTCCTGGTCCGTGGTGTGGAGCGCAGAGCGGTCATGTGATCAGTCACATGACCGCTTCTCCCTCGGACGGCTCTCCGAGACGAGTCTCTGGCTCTCTGCTGTGACGCAGGCAGTGGCGACCGTAAGAGCCACCCCGCATAGAGGAGGAGTCGATTCTCTCCAGGCCCGCCATCAGGGGGGGACATCCCCGCCGCGGCCCTGGCGGGTGTCGCCCGGCCGCCGCTCAACCCCCCCTGGCCGGTCGGGTCGCCGCTGATCATGAGGTCTGACGCTGCTGGCAAGGTAGGGGAAGCAGCGGCGGCGGCTGGGGTGGGGGGCTTGGCCTCCCTGTCACTCACTCACTAGCTAAAGGGGCTCCCTGTCACTCACTCACTAGCTAAAGGGGCTCCCTGTCACTCACTCACTAGCTAAAGGGCCTCCCTGTCACTCACTCACTAGCTAAAGGGGCTCCCTGTCACTCACTCATTAGCTAAAGGGGCTCCCTGTCACTCACTCACTAGCTAAAGGGGCTCCCTGTCACTCACTAGCTAAAGGGGCTCCCTGTCACTCACTCACTAGCTATAGGGGCTCCCTGTCACTCACTCACTCCCTAAAGGGCCTCCCTGTCACTCACTCACTAGCTAAAGGGGCTCCCTGTCACTCACTCACTCCCTAAAGGGCCTCCCTGTCACTCACTAGCTAAAGGGGCTCCCTGTCACTCACTCACTAGCTAAAGGGGCTCCCTGTCACTCACTCACTAGCTAAAGGGGCTCCCTGTCACTCACTAGCTAAAGGGGCTCCCTGTCACTCACTCACTAGCTATAGGGGCTCCCTGTCACTCACTCACTAGCTAAAGGGGCTCCCTGTCACTCACTCACTCCCTAAAGGGCCTCCCTGTCACTCACTCACTAGCTAAAGGGGCTCCCTGTCACTCACTCACTCCCTAAAGGGCCTCCCTGTCACTCACTAGCTAAAGGGCCTCCCTGTCACTCACTAGCTAAAGGGCCTCCCTGTCACTCACTAGCTAAAGGGGCTTCCTGTCACTCACTCACTCCCTAAAGGGGCTCCCTGTCACTCACTCACTCCCTAAAGGGACTCCCTGTCACTCACTCACTACCTAAAGGGGCTCCCTGTCACTCACTCACTACCTAAAAGGGCTCCATGTCACTCACTACCTAACCTGGGGGTCCCTGTCAGAATCCAGGTGAGAGGTGTCTACCATAATAAGGGGTCATTCTGCCTATTTATGTGAAATGCTGTCTATTTATGTGCCTCATGACTGCTGAATTTGTCTTGTTGGGGGCCTCATGATTTGTTGGAGGCCTCATGGTTTGTTGGGGGCCTCATGATTGCTGAATTTGTCTTGTTGGGGGCCTCATGATTGCTGAATTTGTCTTGTTGGGGGCCTCATGATTGCTGAATTTGTCTTGTTGGGGGCCTCATGGTTTGTTGGGGGCCTCATGATTGCTGAATTTGTCTTGTTGGGGGTCACATGATTGCTAACTGCGAGACTATGGGAAAAGCTGAATCATTACCATATGAGACAATAGCATTAAACCTACTTTTTTAGCTTTTTTAAACAGAAAATAAAACTGGGAGGTTCTAAAAAAATGATGGAGCACTTCCTCCTTCCGGCTTGAAGGAGGAAGTGCTCGATATCGAGGCTTGCAACGCGTCCATTCGGACACTTGCACCTCGTTGAAATGCTGGGCGGAGAGCGGCGTTCTGGGTAATTAACCCCACTGCATCTAGCCGCTCAGCTGTGGCAATTAGAGCTAACTTGAATCACGAGTATCCACCGTGGTTATTCGTGATTAATTTGTTAGCATTTGAAGAAAATTATTTCTGTGTTACACCTGAGAACATTTTTTTGATAATCTGCAGTGCGCAGAACTGTATTTGTGGTAGAAAAAAACACGCAATATCAGCATATTAGCATTTGACGAAAAATATTTCTGTGTTACACCTGAGAACATTTTTTTCGATAATCTGCAGTGCGCAGAGCTGTATTTGTGCTAAAAAGAGCAGAGCTCAAACTTCCCTGGCAGACCTTTAAAGGACTTCCGAGGCCAAAAAGAAGAAAATGACACTATACCTTTTTATTATCAGAATCCATGGAGGACGTCCAGCGCGTCCTCCGCACCGAAAAGGGCTGCAATGACGGCGGAACGGTGCGGAGGACGCGCTGGACGTCCTCCGTGGATTCAGATATTAAAAAGGTATAGTGTCATTTTCTTGTTTTTGGCCTCGGAAGTCCTTTAACACCACTGTAAGGTCATGACATGTTTATTTGGCCCCACCCATGACCACGCCCACAGTCTGCTGCATGACCACGCCCATTTTTTGGCGCGCTACGCGCGGCGCTGGGTTTTTGTATGCCCCCTGCACATTTCTGTCTGCCCCCTCATATGTGCCTGTCTAGAACCGGCCCTGTTACAAATGTGTGTTGTAACTGGAATTTAGGCAATTGTAGGCCCGCAGAATAATTAGGAAGATTGGTGCTGTGTTATGCATTATAATGACGATTCTTTATCTCTGAAAAATTCAGAACTTGAACAACTTTCGGTTTAATGATTGCAGCTCCAAAAGTAAGACAAAGCGTAATTTTATGACCGTTCTGTTAGTTATGGAAAGCAGGTGTTCTGAATCTAACGAGGAGTAACCGAGAGAGAGAGCTCGGCATATGCTGTAAACAAACAGGGTGCTAAAATCCTCTCACTTTACTTTGGGTACTTGCATTAAAAAGAAATGAAAGAAAATAAGTATTATTTATACAAATTACTATTTTTTTATTTATTTCTTTAGCTCTGTTTTATTTTCTTTTGTTTGCAGTTCTGTAATTATCTGGTTTAGTGTTTCACTTAGAGTTATGCAATCAACTCGGAGAAATAAGATATCAGCGTCACGGAATATGCTGGCGCTTTATAAAGCAATAAAAAGAATATTGATATGATATAGACTTAAAATACAAACTAGTAAAACATGATACAATACCAAGTGCACCCAGGAAACATGCTGCATAATAAGGATACACTGTAATAATTAAGATTTAATTTACTCTAGAACATATGTACAGTATAAATATATATATATATTTTCATATGAAGTGAAAAAATAGTATATGTGGAGTGAACCATAAGAACCCTTCTAAGTGACATTTTCAATGTATCAGAAAAAAAGTCCATTCTAAGAAATGGTAGTGTGTGTGTGTGTGTGTGTGTGTGTGTGTAGTGTGTGTGTACAGTGTGTGTGTGTGTGTGTGTACTGTGTGTGTGTGTGTGTACTGTGTGTACTGTGTGTACAGTGTGTGTGTACAGTGTGTGTGTGTGTGTGTGTGTGTGTGTGTACTGTGTGTGTATTGTGTGTACAGTGTGTGTGTACAGTGTGTGTGTACAGTGTGTGTGTGTGTGTGAGTGTGTGTGTGTGCTGTGTGTGTACTGTGTGTAAAGTGTGTGTGTGTGTGTGTGTGTGTACAGTGTGTGTGTACAGTGTGTGTGTGTGTGTGTGTGTGTGTGTACTGTGTGTGCGTGTGTGTGTGTGTGTACTGTGTGTGTGTGTGTGTGTGTGTGTGTACAGTGTGTGTGTACAGTGTGTACAGTGTGTGTGTGTGTACTGTGTGTACAGTGTGTGTGTACAGTGTGTGTGTACAGTGTGTACAGTGTGTACAGTGTGTGTGTGTGTGTGTGTGTGTGTGTGTGTGTGGTGTGTGCGTGCGTGCGTGCGTGTGTGTGTACAGTGTGTGTGTGTGTGTGTGTGTGTGTGTGTGTACTGTGTGTACAGTGTGTGTGTACAGTGTGTGTGTGTGTGTGTGTGTGTGTGTGTGTGTGTGTGTGTGTGTGTGTGTGTGTGTGTGTAGGTGTGTGTGTGTGTGTGTGTGTAGTGTGTGTGTGTGTGTGTGTGTGTGTACGTGTGTGTGTGTGTGTGTGTGTGTGTGTGTGTACTGTGTGTAGTGTGTGTGTGTGTGTGTGTGTACAGTGTGTGTGTGTGTGTGTGTGTGTGTGTGTACTGTGTGTACAGTGTGTACAGTGTGTGTGTGTGTGTGTGTGTGTGTGTGTACTGTGTGTGTGTACAGTGTGTGTGTACAGTGTGTGTGTACAGTGTGTGTGTGTGTGTGTGTGTGTGTGTGTGTGTGTGTGTGTGTGTGTGTGTGTGTGTGTGTAGGTGTGTGTGTGTGTGTGTAGGTGTGTGTGTGTGTGTGTGTGTGTGTGTGTGTGTGTGTGTGTGTACGTGTGTGTGTGTGTGTGTGTGTGTGTACTGTGTGTAGTGTGTGTGTGTGTGTGTGTGTGTGTGTGTGTGTGTGTGTGTGTGTGTGTGTGTGTGTGTGTACAGTGTGTGTGTACTGTGTGTAGTGTGTGTGTGTGTGTGTGTACAGTGTGTGTGTGTGTGTACTGTGTGTACAGTGTGTGTGTACAGTGTGTGTGTTTTAGTACATTATGTTTTTTTTCTGATACAGTGAAAATGTCACTTGGGCTCCCTGCACACTGCATGCGATTCCGATTTTTAATCATTTTTTACATCCGATTCCAATTTTTAATCGTTACTGCATGCTGCGTTTTCCCCTCCATTTTTCTGTTGATTGCATTCAGAGAAAATCGGAATCGCAAAACGGATTTGCAGTGTGCACGGAGCCTTAGAAGGGTTCTTATGGTTAGTGTAAAGACATTGTCAGGGTAATAAAATGTTATTGCAATTATACTGAAGTACTCCCTTTGCTGCACTTCTACCCTCTGGCTGTGAAAGTACCCTTCTGAAAGCATAAGGGGGTGAAACAATGTCATCTATTTTATCATCAAACTATATTTAAAAATTCAACACACTCTTTTTCAATTGACAATGCGCTACACATTACCCCAGGCTGGGATGTTTATGAATCACATATATTGGGGGCATCAAATAAGTTAATATTAAGGGTTAATATTAGGCATAGGTTAGGGTGGTTGATGTTAGGCCTAGGTCTAGGAATTAATGTTGGGTGTAGGTAGGTACATAGATAGGGGTGGTTATTTATTAGACATAGGGCTTGATTCACAAAGCGGTGCTAACCTACTTAGCACGTCTAAAGTCTTTAGACGTGCTAACCAGGGTGCTAAGTAGGTTAGCACCAGATTTCTCAATCAGATCACGCACGAAGTTTTGTGCACAAAGTTTTGCGCGCGCAAAGTCCAATGCGCGTGCTAAGTCCCATAGGCTTTAATGGGCACTTCGCGCGGAGCGCCCTGCGCCCTGTGCAGTGCGCGCGTAAAGTCTTACGTGCGCAAAGTTTTACGCGCATAAAGTTTTACGCGCATAAAGTTTTACGCGCGAAAAGCTTGTTTAGATGTGCTAAGGGGGTTTTCACAGGCGTGCTAACAGTTAGCACCGCTTTGTGAATCAAGCCCATAGGGGGCTTGATTCACTAACCGGCACTAAGCCGGTTAGTGTGCCTTATCTGAGGTTAGTGTGCCTTTTCTGAGGTTAGTGTGTCATATCTGAGTTAGTGTGCCTTATCTGAGGTAAGTGTGCCTTATCTGAGGTTAGTGTGCCTTATCTGAGGTTAGTGTGCCTTATCTGAGGTTAGTGTGCCTTATCTGAGGTTAGTGTGCCTTATCTGAGGTAAGTGTGCCTTATCTGAGGTTAGTGTGCCTTATCTGAGGTTAGTGTGCCTTATCTGAGGTTAGTGTGCCTTATCTGAAGTTCGTGTGCCTTATCTGAGGTTAGTGAGCCTTATCTGAGGTTAGTGTGCCTTATCTGAGGTTAGTGTGCCTTATCTGAAGTAAGTGTGCCTTATCTGAGGTTAGTTTGCCTTATCTGAGGTTAGTGTGCTTTATCTGAGGTTAGTGTGCCTTATTTGAGTTAGTGTTCCTTATCTGAGGTTAATGCGCCTTATCTGAGGTTAGTGTGCCTTATCTGAGGTTAGTGTGCCTTATCTGAGGTTAGTGTGCCTTATCTGAGGGTAGTGTGCCTTATCTGAGGTTAGTGTGCCTTATCTGAGGTTAGCAAAATCGCAATCACAAATGTGTAAAAAAATTTGGGACTTGCTGAATCGCAAACGCTAGCGATTCCTAGTGGAAAAGGGCCCATAGGCTGATTTAGCCACTAACAGAGCAAAGGATGGATAATTATGATTGTATGACCAGACAAATGAGGCGTTACAGAGTACCCAGAACCACTAGAATGATATATATAATATTGTTCCCACGGTTTTAACTTGACCTATTTCCTCACCTTAACTTGATTTTGCGATAATTTATTGGCTAATTTGCTGAAGTGATTTCACAAACCAGTCTAAGGGTACGTACAGACATACGATAACGATCGTTCGTTCTGAACAACGAACAATGTTAAAGGAGGTATCGGACAATGATCGTTTGAAGAAAGGCTACTTTGAACATCATTCGTGTACGAACAATCTTGGAATGAGGGTTGCGTGCGCAACATGATGTATAAACTGATTTCAAACACAAGTGTCAAAAAGAACTGTTTGAGCATGTGCAAAGCTTTGAGAACGAACGATCCACGACCGATCGTTGTACAGACATTACTTTTTGAACGATGGTCGTTGGAAAAGATCTGGCAGAATGGATCGTTCTTTACCAACGACATATCTCGTTGGTCGTTCGTTTTAATGATCGTTTGTACACTTTTTACGAATGATCGTCGGGCAATGTTGTCGGTAACAATCGTTTCTAATGACTATAGTCTGATGTCTGTACGCACCCTAAGTTCATTTAAAGTACATCTGAAACCTGGAAAACATAAAAGTTAAATTATTACCACTGTTAAGGGAAGCCTCGTGACTGCTTCCCCAATCCACCACGATCCCTCCGCTGCCTGCTGGGACCCTCTTGTTTTTGGTGGCCTCGCTCCCTTCCATGTACAAGCACAGCTGCACTCTGCAGACCCTAGTATAGTTCACACCTGTGCACACCGGTACAGAGAAAAAAGTCATGCATAAGTGGCTACAGGCTACCAAACAGTGAGGGCTGGGACCCACTAGAGCGATTTTCTGAGCGTTTAGGGAGCTAGCGATTTCTCTAAACGCTCAGCTAATGTTAATAGATAAGCCAAATTCCACTGGAGTGATTGCGATTACCAAATCGCAAAACGCAGGACATGCAGCATTTTTGGTGTTTAGCATTAGCGATTAGCGTTTCTGCAATGTAAAGTATATAAACGCTGGTGTAATCGCTCATCAAAACCTGCACAGAGCGATTTTGCTAGCTTTTTGAAGTTACTGCACACTGTAACAAAATTAAAATTAATTCAAAGGATCAATCAGAATTAACGCTAATCGCTAATTGCTGCACAACCGCTGCCAAACAGAATACACTTTTTAAAATCGCTCCTGAAAACGCCGCTCATGAAATCGCTTGCAAACCGCTTATACAAAACGTTAGCGATTGCGATTAGCGATAGCGTTTTGTAATGGGTTCCAGGCTTGAGGGGGCATTTTTTTTTGCCTGTGCAGTGCAACCACACTTGTACATGTAGAGGAGCACAGCTGCAAGCACTATTCAACGTTATCTGACTAACTAGGTTTGTAGAACTGTCTTCCTCTGACAATGCTAGATGTTCCAAGAAAAATTGCATACAAATCCACAGCGCTTGGTACTCAGATCGGCATCTGCAGTAACCCCACAGTGCTCAAAATCATGTTTCCATAGTGACCATCACCAGAAATAAATCGAGAAAGGTCTAGATGTTGATTGGAAAGACTGAACCATTCTAACTCCTCCCCTTGTTCCATCATCACTCACAGGAAGTAGTCAGGGAGGAGCTGAGTAGGACACCCATCCTTCATTGCCTGACCCTTTGGGAGGGGGTAAAATATAAGTTAACAGAAATTACCCCTCTGGGGAATATGCAAGTTTCATCCTTTTGCATCACAACTTGAGGCGCAGGGGGCAATGCAAAGCCTCAGTTTGCAGTCACCTAATAAATGCCGCTAGGATAATGATTGGTAGGCACTGGAAATCACATTTGGCTCCCACTGTTGCAGAATGGCTTCTGGAAATACCGCATACCCAACGTATTGAGGAAGTGACACAGTTTATACACGGAAAGGAAGAGCTGGAATTAATTTACATCGCCTGATGAATATAAAGAAATAACTAGGTGAGAAGTCTTGAATGCTGGTCAGGAATGGTGGGACGTGATAATACTCAATTCAATAGAGAGGGGAGACGTTCCCTTATAGAGGTGAGGGGGCCCCTCTTGTAGCATCTTCTGGGTGGTGAGAATTAGATTATTTTTCCTTTCTCTCTTTCTTTTTTGTTTTGCTCTGTGTATTTTGTATTTGTGGAGGCTGAAAGCATATAAGACCATGAATAGCATACATTGAAATGGGTTTTCCCATATTGATGGGTTTTTGTAATGAATAGCAGAGATGCCGCCGCGTGGGCAAGCGGTATGGCGGCTATCTCCGCGTTCCAACCGGCGACTTCTGCCGCGCAGCTACATGCTGCTGGTTCGCCTGGTCCTTCTAGTGCACACAGATTAAGATCTACGCGCGCGCTCCAGGCGACAGGACCTTTATGCTAGTAGAAGGGGAGTCAGCTGATCAAGCCGATCAGCTGACTCCAGCTATGCTCCGGATTGGCTGAGTGACTGGGACGGCGCTGTGGAGCGCTCTGGGTATATATAGGACTTGCCTGTCAGTTGCAAGTTGTCTGCTGCTGCGAATGCTTATGTGTGAGCGCTCAGACCCCAGTCAGATCTTACAGTGTGTTAGAACCAGCCGGAGATGGGAATTCACACTTAGTCAGATTCCGTTGATAGCCTTAAAACATTATTGTATTGTAGACTTGTGTACCATCTGTTAGTCTAGCTCCCAGGTGTTGGAACCAAGGACTCCACACCTAGACTAGGATATTACTACTGTTCATCTGTTAAGTCTAGTTCCCAGGTGTTGGAACCAAGGACTCCACACCTAGACTAGGATTGTTATATATTACTATTTACCTGTTATGATCTCTGGCTTTCCTGACCACTCTCCTGCTTTCTGATTCGGTATTTCCGCCCATCTGATAAACTGTGCCGACACTGCCAGTACCTGGATACCGAATCAGTCTTCCGTCTATGTACTTTATCTGTCCGTATGTTGCTGACCTTGCTTGTCTGACCTTTCTGGCTGTCACCTAACTCTTAGGTGATCAGCCTTACTGTACTGTCTGTGACATTTGCTCCTCAGGTGTTCATTAGCTGCAAGCTCAGTCTTATGGTCACCTGCTCCTCAGGAGATCATCTTGCAACACAGTCAGTGGTCCCTGCCCCTCAGGGGTCACTGGCTGCAGTACAGTCTGATTCCCTGCTCCTCAGGCAATCCTTGACTGCAGTACAATCATAATCTCTCATTCCACCAGTTGTCACTCTTGCAGCCCAGTCAGTGGTCCCTGCTCCTCAGGTGTCCACTGGCTGCAGTGTAGACTGTAGTCTGATTCCCTGATCCTCAGGGAATCCGTGTCTGTATCTCCCGTTTCTCGGGGGAAAACTTCTCCTATTACTGTTGCACCAAACACTATACCACATTGAGTGTCCTGTGTCTAGCTATACTAGTATTATTGGTGATTCTGCAGATCACCACATAATCAGGTATAGCATCTGTATTATTGGTGATACTGCAGATCACCAATAATCAGAAAAAATCTGTGTTGCTGACACCAATCGTTACAGTTTTACAGTATAAAGGTTCGTACAAAAACCCAACAAAAGCACACAATCAACCCGACCACATAACCGACTGCATGGCCAAGTGATTGCACGATTTGTATTTTCCACACACCATCCAACTGAATGGCCAACTCATTTGCATATTGCACATTCAAGAAGAATGACGAACTGCACAATATGGCCACATTCAAAATAAGTACAAGTCATTCAAATGACTTGTACACCTGCGGCGAACTGCACTGTAAGTTGATTCGTTGTTTGGATTGGGCAAACATCTGGTTATCAGTCATTCGCTACATTTTCACATGCTTAACTATCGTCCAACAGACTTAAAGAGACTCTGTAGCAAATTTTTCAGCCTTAGTTTAGGGATGGTCGGTAAATTCCGCGGAATTATTAATTCCATGATTCCGGCCGGAGTTAGCTAATTCCGATTCTGGTGGTCGGAACGGAATTCCTATACCTCTGAAACGGAATTCCGCGGAAATTTTATAATTCCGACGGAATTTTCCGATATAACACCCAAAAGAATCTCCTCCTCCTCCTCCTCCTCCTCCTCCTCCTCCTCCTCCCATCCATCCATCCATCCATCCATCCATCCATCCATCCATCCTCTTATATCATCAAGTAGGGAATTGCAGATTTTCAAAACAGCTTATATACCATAGCTGGGATTTGAACCCAGGACACAGTGTGTAGTAGGTATCTGTCCTACCCTCTAGACCATGAACCACACTACATGCTAAACCTGGCTAACTTACGTCGGGGGGGGGGGCGTGCTTAGCATTTGGGACGTTGTAGTGTGGTTCATGGTCTAGAGGGTAAGACAGATACCTACTACCCACTGCGTCCTGGGTTCAAATCCCAGCTATGGAATATAAGCATGCTTTTCAAAAAGTACCAATCCTTAATCATGCTACTTTTTCTATTGAATTGATCATAATGGTAGTATGGTTTATGCTAGGCCAGCTTCAGCATGTAGTGTGGTTCATGGTCTAGAGAGGAGGAGGAGGAGGAGGAGGAGGAGAGAGAGAGAGAGAGAGAGAGAGAGAGAAAGAGAGATTTTAAAATTTTTCAGACGGAATTCCGTATACGTCGGAATTCCGCGGATCAGCTTCGGAATGAAACGGTAGCGGAATTTCAGTATGACGGTATGCGGAATTGTCCCGGTAACGGAGATGGGCTCTTCCGACCATGCCTGCCTTAGTTCTTCTATCCTATAAGTTCCTATGCCTGTTCTAATGTGCTCTGGCTTACTGCAGCCTTTCCTAATTGCACTGTCTCTGTAATAAATCGTATCTCCTTTCCTCTGTCGTGTCTGTCGGGCTAAGGCTTGAATGTGTGGAATGTGCAGGGCTGCTTGTGATTGGATAGAAGTGATACACACCCTCTGAAGGCCCCCTGCAGGCTCTGTATGAATCACACACTCTCTTTATGTGAGCCTATTACAAGCTGGTTAGTTTGTTTGTAAACACTGCCTAAAACTGGCAATTACAAGCCAGGATTGTAGCAGAGAGTGGCAGAAACAGCACAGAGGGGCACAGGAGAAAATAAGGAATAGAATGGTATGCTTTTTATTGTAAGAATATTAGAGTACAGATTATCTTTAAGTTTGGGTGATAGTTTGGTGGAAAAGTTACATGTGTGTATAAAGCATGTGTGTAAGTGGGTGGGAAATATGTTGTTGATGACAAAAGTGTGGAAGGGAATACAGTATTGGGGGATAGATGGATAGTAGTGTTACTTGGATACAATCCGTGATCACGGCATAGCCGTAATTCACATTTTTTTTAACTATCCAACATCATGATCCGAATCCGTGATCGGGAATCGATCACGGCAGTCAATCACAAATTCAGCCGTTATTTCAAGTATTCAGGAAAAATATCCGTGATTATCACCAGAAAACCGGCCGACTTTAGCGGTTAATAGAAAACCCCCTTACATAGTAGAAACACCAAATTTGCAGGATAGGTTAAGAAAAAAAATGGGAACAAGAGGAAACATTTTTTTCAAAAAGACCTTATAGCTTTTGAGAAAATTGATTTTAAAGGGAAATAGCATACTTTTAAATGTGGTAATGACAGTTAATGTATTTAACGCATTTACATGTATACTTTTTTCCTTTGGAACTTCCTTTGAAACTTTAAAATCGTTTTTCTCAAAAACTATGTGGTATTTTTGAAAAAAAATTTTTAGCTTGTAGCCACTGATCATCTTTATAATCCATGCAATTTTGGTGATTGTAGCATGTATGGGTGCTTTGCTATTAACGTTAAAGTGAAATCCGTGATCACGGCTAAAATCCGAGTTGAATCCGGAGCACGGCATATCTGGTTTTCGATTCTGCCGTAGCCGGATTTACTCGAATTGTGATTGGGGGGATCCGAGCATCACTGATGGATAAATAAAGGGATAGCAGGGACGGAAACAGTTAATTCGGGCGCATGAGGCAAGTGGACAAAAAGGGCGCCGCCATTCACTCCTATAAGAAATCTTGTTTAATGGGCGCCCAACAGGAAAAAAAGGCGCCGGAGAAATATAACATTTTACAAGCGGCGTCCGGAGACTTTTAATGTTTTATAACTGCTTCTCATGATTACACATTATTTAATGATTTATAATTTTTTTAAACATTACTTTTAAACGAAAAACAGCACAATATATTTTTCAAACGTTATTAAAGCTTATCACAGGGGGGTCTTAGGTTTAGGCACCATCAGGGGGTCTTAGGTTTAGGCACCACCAGGGGGGTCTTAGGTTTAGGCACCACCAGGGGGGTCTTAGGTTTAGGCACCACCAGGGGGGTCTTAGGTTTAGGCACCACGGGGGGGGTCTTAGGTTTAGGCACCACCAGGGGGGTCTTAGGTTTAGGCACCACCAGGGGGGGGGGTTAGGTTTAGGCACCACCAGGGGGATGGTTAGGTTTAGGCACAACCAGGGGGGGGGGTCTAGGCGTTAGGGGTATGTACAGGGAGGGTTCTGTGTGAGAGTAGGGTTAGGTATAGCTTTAGTAAAATTCTTATTAATCTTTTATAAAACGTTATTATACATTTAACTTTTTAAACAGGGAAGATTAATGTTTTTACAATTGCCGATTTCATACACATTATTTAAGGATTTATAACTTTATAAAACATTATTTTTAAACGAAATATAGTACAATTTTTTTTAAACGTTATACATGCTTATCGTTTAAAACCCCGCACTCTTTTTTCCCGACGCCCTTTTTTAACGTACGCAGCAGGGACACCATGTTTCCCATAATAGGAACAGAAACTCCTGTAACCTCTGTATTTACTGTTCATATATCTTTTATATGGTTGCTTGTTCTTTTATTTTGGTTTTGTACGAAAAAAAATTGAATAAATAAAGAATCTAAAAAAATGTAACTAAAATGTGCACATGAAATTGAGCTTTGAATCCTTCATTACTGCCAAACAAAAAAAATAAATACAAAATCTGGTTATCCGAAAACAAAGCAGATCCCTGTTAAACCTGCATCCTTTATTGCATCAGCATGAAAATACGTACCTGTCATCGCTGTGATTTGCAGTTGGGTTTTCTAAGTATATACTCCCAAATACATCTATATGAAATATACCAGAATATGTATTTTAAGATCCACGATTTGTCAATTCCAATACTCTGTCTGCTAATCTTAAATAGTGCCTGGACAGCATTTAGCAATGCCCTGCAGCAAGTAGAGATAGTCTGACAGTGGCCTGTCACACGCTTCACAGAGGCATCATTTCTGAATATTAAAATTTAATAAAAAATACTGCTACTTTAACACACATTTCTTTTATTTTTTTTGCTACTGCAAACATGTTTTGCATGAGTTTTATGATGATGAGTTGTTTTGCCGTAGAAAATTAAAAGGGAAAAAAAAAACGGTAAAATCGGCAGAAAGGAAAGAAAGACGAAATGATTAAACTCATGACTCAGCGCGTCTTGTTCCGCTGAAATAAATCTAAATATTGGAATTAAAAAAAAATGCTAAGATTTGCAATAAAGGCAGACATTGTGTCACTTAATTGTGACAAGTCTTTTTTAATAATCCAAATTCCACGCTAAGCTCAGACTATGAAATATTATCATCGGCTGTCACAGGCTGCTATGCCTTAAAATTACCATATTATCAGGGTGGCCGGCGCTGGAATTATTTTTGTCTGCGATGCAGTCCTGTTGGGAAAAGGATATTATTTAGGTTGTAAACAGTTGCGTGGGGTCCGGTGTTAAGGGGCATACAGACATGCGACTAAAGTCGTTGGTAACGAACGACTAACGATCGTTTATAACGACGATCGTTACAAAATAACCGCTAACGATCGTTAAGGGTAACGATCAGCGACTGAAGTCGTTGCAAACTGGAAATCCGTCCTGGCGGATTTTTTGTAACGACGATCGTTAGCAAGTACGTGTGTATGCTGATCGTTACAAAAACGATCGTTCGTTAAGTACCGTACATGCGCAGACAGAGAGGGAGAGACAGAGAGATGTATATAGATATATGTATATAGATATATATATATGTATATATAGATGTAGATAGATGTATATAGATAGAGATATGTCTATCTATATCTCTCTCTCTCTCTGTGTGTATATATATATATATATATATCTGTACGCAACTTCCTCTTTCCTACTGGCCATTAACAATGACGTTCGTTCCGGGTTCATTGATCTGAATAACGTTTAGCATAATAGATGCGCTGCATCATACGTTCGTCACTTCCGCATCGTTCGTTCGGAAACGATCTGATCGTTTGCCACTTTCAACACCTCTTTACTAACGACCTTTTTATTTCTCTCCTTAATTGATCGTTCGTCGTTGCTTGCGAACGATCGTTATCGCATGTCTGTACGTAGCTTAAGTCATGGAGAGAATCCGAAGACATAACAACAGAGGCTGTTTAAAGAGACACTGAAGCGGAAAAAAAAATATGATATAGTGAATTGGTTGTGTACTATGAATAATTACTAGAAGATTAGCAGCAAAGAAAATATTCTCATACTTTTATTTTCAGGTATATAGTGTTTTTTCTAACATTGCATCATTCTATAATATGTGCAGATTACTGATGTATCTGATCTTAATGTTTTATTTCTTAGCTGTGCTACACACACAAATCATAATATCATCATTTTTTTCTTCGCTTCAGTGTCTCTTTAAGTGATACTTTTAATGACTAATTATACAAGATTTCTTTGCAAGCTTTCAAAACTTTAAGTTTCTTCTTCAGGCATGGTTAACCACTTCAGGACCACAAGCTTTACCCCCCCAACCCCCCCCCCCCCCCCCCCCCTGGTGACCAGGCATTTTTTACAAATTTGTCCACTACAGCTTTAAGGCCTCGCTGCAGGGCCGTAGAACTTAGCACACAAGTGATTCCACCCACCCTCTTTTCTGCCCACCGACAGAGCTTTCTGTAGGTGGGCTCTGATCACTCCAACCATGTTTGTTTGTTTTTATTATTATTATTTTTTAAATAAATGTCCCCTTTTTTAATTATTTTTATATCCCTCCCTCTCTCCCTCCCACCGCCAGCCAATCACAGCAATCGGCTGTCATAGGCATCAGCCAATGACAGCCAATCGCTTCTGTGCTTCCCAGGGGGACAGTCGTGTCACGCGGCTGTCCTCAGTACAGCGCTGCCGTAGATGGCAGTACCGTACAGTGTAAAACGACAGCGCCATCTAACAGTCTCCTAGAGGCGATCACCGCTAGGAGCGGAAGCTCTGTCAATCAAGCGGAGATGCGCGGGCATCGGCGCGAGCGACCTCCTGCAAAACCCCGCACCAGGACTTCATGCCAATGGCATGGCATGGAGCGGTTGTTAGATAGTTAAGAAGTGGATCTGATTGTTTTGATACATGCCTGAAAAATAAACTTAAAGTTTTGAAAGCTTGCAAAGAAATCTTGTACATTAGCAGATTATGTGCGTATGAGACGCATACGTTTCTCATCCGCATTGCTGCACGCAGTTCTGTGCGTCACGCATAGAAACGGACGCAATGAAAGTCTATGGACGCGTATCAAAAACGCGTACTATTGCATTTTTAGCGTACGTTTCCCTCTGCCGTTCCCATAATTCTTTTCTTTCCCCGGGTCACGTGTGTGTGCAAAACGCAATAGAAAACGCATTTGAAAGCAAGAAAAACGCATGCGTTTTTCAACTTGCGTTTCTTTTAATTTATACGCGTTCTACAAACGCTGACAGTCTGAACAGGCTCTAAGTCATTAAAGGTAACACCTAAACAGCTTGTTTTGTTATGTCTTAGGTTTAAAAGGGATTCATACCAAGCGGTGATTATCATAATTAGCTAATTATGATCACGCAAAACTTTGCGTATATTTTCAAAATTACACCTATAGGTAATGACAAATTGATAATTCAATTGAGTTTTTGTTATCATAATTACGCATGAATTTATGTGTAATTTTGTGCCGAATTAGGCGGTAAACAGCACTGCCCCCATACATGCTACTGCTGCCAAAATTGCTACATATGTTAAGCAGAAATAGTGGGTACATGTAAAAAAATAATTTTTCAAAAAGACCTTGTATATTTTGAGAAAATAGTTTTTAGAAATGCAAAGAAAATGTGTGTGCGCGCGTATCGGGCGGGTGCGTGCATCAGTGCATCACGGCATCACGGACGCCAGAGTGAGCTGCACAAGGCGGCTCACTCTGACGTCCACAGCAAAAAGCACCAGGCGATGCGTTAAGGGCGCGTTATGTGCCGTATAACGTCCCCTAAACGCAACATCCTGGTGTGTAAGTAGCCTTAAGGTGCGTACACACATGCGACTATAGTCGTTTGTAATGATCGTTCCCCGATCTTTACCAACGACGATCGTTACAAAAAACGAACCACCGACTATTAAGGCAAACGACGAACGAGCCAAATCTTTACAAAAGAAAGTTCTGTCTCGGCGGATTTTAACCAACGACGATCGTTTGCAAAAGTAGTACATCGTTGGAAACGGTCGTTCGTACTAGGCTTGACATGCGCATTTCACAATTTCTCCGTGAAACGTATCATTTTTATGCGCAGGCGCAATAGTTGCTTTACGTGATGTAACATTCGTTCTAACGATCAGATCGTTACACACCTTTTAAAACTAACTTTACTTAGGTCGTTCTTTCATCAATTAAAAGTTCGTTCGTCGTTCTGAACGAACGATCGTTGTCGCATGTGTGTACGTAGCATTAGAGTTGTGCAAACAGGTGCAGCACCTCTGTTTCATTCTCCGGAGGGCGACTTAGCCTGAGTGGGGACGGGCCTAATTTCCCTACAAGCAATCTAAGTGGTTGCCTGAGTTTGGCAACCCAGACTTGTGAGTATATCCATATCTGCTGTACAATCAATTACTCTATACAATAGAGTGACAGTGTAAGGATCGGTGTAGCAATCAGAGAGAATCCGATTATTGGTGATCTGCAGTATCGCCAATAATACAGATGTCACCCGATTATTGATGATCTGCAGAACCACCAATAATACAAGCGCAACTAACCTCTGGACGCCCAATACAACAATTGACAATGAGACAATAATAATTCACACGTACGTGAAAATATCCACCACACGGTAATTCCTCAGAGGTGTGGTTACCTCTAAATGGGAACCCCGTGTGTGAGATCCTCAAGCCAGGCAGAGTGAGGAATCTCGGCCCCTGGCAGTAATCGTCTGCTAGGGCAGGCGTCTCGGAGAGGGAAGTCTCAGAGATAGCCCACCAGTGGGAGACGTTCCACTGGAGGGAGAAAGGTCAGACAGGCAGAGGGTCGGCAACAGAGAGACGGCAACAGTACAGGAACGGAAGGCTGATTCAGAGTCGGTAAACAGGCAGGGCCGGCAACCTTGTATCAGATAGGCAGAAGTACAGGATCGGCAAGAGAAGAGAGTAGTCAGGGATAGCCAGAGTAAAAACACAGATAAATATACAATATAATCTTAACTGAGGTGTGACGTCCTTAGTATCAACAGCTAGGAACTGAGCTAAGGTCTGAGCGTTTACACCTATGTATTCACGACAGCAGACAAGGAGCAACTGACCAGCAAGTCCTATGTGTAGCCAGAGAGCTACTCAGCGCCACCCCAGAGCCCCAGCCAATCCAAACTACTGCTGGAGTAAGCTGACCGGCCTGGTCAGCTGACTCCTCTTCTGGAGTGATACATTTCCTGTCTCCTCGCGCGTACGCGCATAATGTGGAGACTCTGAGCCGACGAGAGAGCGGGCGACCCCCCAGGCAGCAACTGTGCGGCGGAGTCCGCCGAGCTCACGGACTCCGCCGCCTGCCCTACTCCACCCATCGGCAGGACTGCGGAGGCCCCTGTCTGAGATGCGGAGTCCGCCGCCACATGCGTTCTGGCGGAGGCTCCGCTATCTCTCACAGACAGATTGTTCAGCAGATATGGATATACTCACAAGTCTGGGTTGCCAAACTCAGGCAACCACTTAGATTCCTTGTAGGGACAATAGGCCCGTCCCCACTCAGGCTAAGAAGTCACCCTCTGGAGAATGAAACAGAGGCGCTGCACCTGTCTGCACAACTCTTAAGTTACTCCTGCTCTTGTATATTTGCCTGAGGAAGAGGGCTTGAGACCCGCGAAATGCGTTGCATAGTTTTATTTGGAGTACTGATTAAATTGTTTCTTAAAACCATACATGGTGGTTGTGTTTTGGTATATTGGGGAGGTACCGGTAAGTCCACCCTTGTCCCCCATATTTTATTGTTTTTTAATAGTACACCATTGTTTTTATTATGCTGTCGCCTCTGTATCTATTATGAATACTTCCTGTAGTAATACATTCCACATTTTAAGCACCCTTACTGTAAGGAACCCTTTCCTAAATGGCAAAAACCTTTTCCTCCATGCGCGGATCATGTGTAGTCCTTTGCAATATAGACATTTGACAGCTACGCTATTTGTCCCTAGGCTTGTGCAGTCTGATGTATTTATACGTTTATGATCTTCTCTAAGGCGTCTTTTCTTCAGGCTAAATGAGCCCAATTTATCTGACTTTTCCAGGTAACTGAGAACTTGCATCCCTTAAATCAGTTTTGTTTGCCGTCTCTGAAATTGCTCTAAAACTCCTTACTAGAGAGTTAGGGGCAGTATTATGCTAGCATCCTAAGTTTTTATAATCCTTTTAATGCCTCCCAAAATGTTATTTGCTTTAGCTGCAGCTGCTTGACATTGAATATGATTATTTAACATGTCAAAAAGGACTCTTTAAGTTTGATATCACCATCTATAACCCGTTTATTCTGTATGGTACTAGACCGTTGGTGTGACCAAAATGTATGACTACATTTTTCAGCATTGAATTTCATCTGCCATTTACGTGCTCATATAGCCATCCTATCCAGATCATTCTACAATTCTTCACAGCGGTGGATACTGTACAAAGTTAAAAAAGCATCCAAACCCTTTTTAAACGCAAGTATAGAATTTGCCATGACTTCTTGCGGTAAGAAACTCTACATTTCAACAACTGTTACTGTGAAGAACCCCTTTCTACACAAGTGATACCATCTCCTTTCCTCCATACGTAGATCAAGAACCCCCCTTCTCCTTTGTACAGGCCTAGGGTTAAAAAGCTTACCTGCCAAGCTTTTATATTGCCCTTGTATTTATACATGTTAACCTCCTGAGCGGTATGCACGACACTGTGTCGGGATGCCGCTCGCTAGCCTCATGAGTCCCCCAGGATTAATCTGTCAGATTTAAAGGATACCACAGCCCAAAGGCTGTGGTAAAATCAAAGTTGCAATGTGGAGGGAAAGAAAGATACATACTTACCGCTTCCCTCGTTCCCTGCCGATGGGTCCCGCTCATCTGTTACAGCTCCCGGTACCGACCCGACTCTCCTGACCCTTCACCCGGACATACTGTGCTGCGCATGCGCAGTATGTCACTATACTCTTCGCTTCTGCCGTCGCATCGTGACGGCAGAAGTACGGACACTCCCCCGCCTCCTCCTCTCCCAGCGTGTGCGCTCCAATCTAAAGCTAGCGTGACATGCTAGCTGGAGTTCGCACTGGGACAATCGATGTGGAGAGAGCGGAGGGGGAATAAGTAAAAAAAAAACACACTGCCGGCTGGAGGGAGGGAGCGAGTGAGGGAGGGAGCGAGTGAGTGGGCGGGCGAGTGGGCGGGCAGGCAGCGAGTGGGCGGCGAGCAGGCAGCGGCAGTACAGCCCAAGCATTCTGTACATAGATGCAATGACATCTATGGTACAGCAAGAAAATTGTCCCCACATTTATCTCTGCATATGTGCATGTATATACATGTGTATATATACATGTACACACATGTATATACATGCACATATGCAGAGATAAATGTGGGGATAATTTTCTTGCTGTACCATAGATGTCATTGCATCTATGTACAGAATGCTTGGGCTGTACTGCCGCTGCCTGCTCGCCGCCCACTCGCTGCCTGCCCGCCCACTCGCCCGCCCACTCACTCGCTCCCTCCAGCCGGCAGTGTGTTGTTTTTTTAACTTATTCCCCCCTCCGCTCTCTCCACATCGATTATCCCAGTGCGAACTCCAGCCAGCATGTCACGCTAGCTTTAGATTGGAGAGCACACGCTGGGAGAGGAGGAGGCGGGGGAGTGTCCGTACTTCTGCCGTCACGATGCGACGGCAGAAGCGAAGAGTATAGTGACATACTGCGCATGCGCAGCACAGTATGTCCGGGTGAAGGGTCAGGAGAGTCGGGTCGGTACCGGGAGCTGTAACAGATGAGCGGGACCCATCGGCAGGGAACGAGGGAAGCGGTAAGTATGTATCTTTCTTTCCCTCCACATTGCAACTTTGATTTTACCACAGCCTTTGGGCTGTGGTATCCTTTAATGGCTGCACAAGGTTTAGCTATCACTAGGCTAGCTAGTATAGGTGGCCAGCACCCGCCAATCCCCCCGTTTATACATTACCCAGCCTGGTTCCAGCGATCGAAGCAGCCTCCCAGCACAGCTACGGTCTTCTCTATGGGGAGGATCGGAACTGCGGATGAAGTCATGACGTCAGTGGCGTCATGTTCGATCCTCCCCATAGAGAAGACCCTAACTGTGCGGGGAGGCTTCGCTGGAACCAAGCTGGGTAATGTATAAGCGGCTGGATGGGGGATATAGGGGGCGATCGGAGGGGGGGGGGGATGCTGGCCACCTATACCAGCTAGCCTTATGCTAGCTAAACCTTGTGCAACCAATAAATCTGATAGATTAATCCTGCGGGACTCTGAGGCCAGCAAAACCTCCTGAGCGGCCTAACGCTCAGGAGGATAATACACTCACCTCTCAGCTGTCTGTATTTTCCAAATGAATAAAGCCCAGTTTGTCTGGGGCCTTTCTAGGCAAGGGAGACCTTCTATCATGGATTCATTTAGTTGCCCAGTTCTAGAATATGACCTGTCCCTCTATCTGTTGCTATACGAAGATAAACACGGGTTCGGCGAGCACCTGCTTCCCACAATGTAAGTTTTCTTTGCGTTAGATTAAGCGTTCCTTTAAATAGCTTGTAAAGAGGGACATTCCCATGCACGGGAGTGTATTACGGCCTCGGTGAGACGCAGCGGCGTTGTAAACAGTTCCCTGCGTATGAAGACATAGATACATTCCCAGCCTGTCCTCTGCTATGTGTCATGTGGGACATCTGCTTCTGCTATGTGTCATGTGGGACATCTGCACCAGATCACGGCCAGATAGATTGGGCCTTATAACAGTGATCCATCTTCCACTCACATCTGTTCAGCCTCTCTCCGCAGATAGGACTGCCTCTGTATAAACACCGGGAAAGACACGACACCAGAGACCTGACACATCACACAATGCTCTGATACTGTATCAGCTGAAACGCACGCAACATCTCGCTGCTCTAACACCCCAGCTGGAGCCCCTACACACTGGCAATAATGGTTGTCCGAAACAATCGTGTTTGAGAGTTTTGGATCACCTTTCTCCATGCAAGCATGCTGCTGGATAGTATCTAACTTCTGCAGTTTATTTTCTTCTCACAGACTTCCTTTAATAGACAGTGAGTCTATTAAAGGAAGTCTGTGAGAAGAAGATAAACTGCAGAAGTTAGATACTTAACCACTTAAAGGGGACCTGAAGTGAGAGGTATATGGAGGCTGCCATATTTATTTCCTTTTAATCAATACCAGTTGCCTGGCAGCCCTGCTGGTCTATTTCTCTGCAGTAGTATCTGAATAACACCAGAAACAAGCATGCAGCTAGTCTTGTCAGATCTGACTTTAAAGTCTGAAACACCTGATCTGCTGCATGCTTGTTCAGGGGCTATGGCTAATAGTATTAGAGGCAGAGGATCAGCAGGGCTGCCAGGCAACTGGTATTGCTTAAAAGGAAATAAACATGGCAGCCTCCATAGATCTCTCTCTTCAGTTCCCCTTTAAAGCTCCTGGGACACTGTCTGCATCCTCCTTCCCTCCCATTGTGCTCTATTTGCTAGCTAAAGTGTCCGGCCCCAGAACAGTAGGTGTAAGTGGGTTTCAGTTTTCTTACAATAAATCCTAGGTTCCAAGTGGCATTCCAGAATCTTCTATCCAACATAATTCTCCATAACATCCCCATCTATGCTTAAAGAGGAACTGTCGTGAAAATCTTAAAATTTAAAACACATACAAATAAGAAGTACTTTTCTTACTGAGTAAAATGAGCCATAAATTACTTTTCTCCTATGTTGCTGTCACTTACAGTAGGTAGTAGAAATCTGACAGAACCAACAGGTTTTGGGTTAGTCCATCTCTTCATGGGGGATTCTCAGCATGGCTTCATTACCTGAAAATTATTAATATAAAGATGCTGGTCAGCCTTCCTGCTCACGGCACACTAGTTTGGCAGTATGACGGAGCATTCATTAAGTGCTTTTAAGTGCTTTTAAAAAAATAAAGAAAACCCTGAGAACCCCCCTATGAGAAGATGGGCTAGTCCAAAATCTGTCAGTAATGTGAGATTTCCACTACTTACTGTAAGTGACAGCAACATAGGAGAAAAGTAATTTATGGCTCATTTTATTCTGGGAGAAATGTACTTCCTGTTTGTATGCGTTTTAAATTTTAAGATTTTCGCGACAGTTCCTCTTTAAAGTGAACCTTAAATCAGAAAAAAAATGAGTTTTACTCACCTAGGGCTTCTACCAGCCCCCTGCAGCAGTCCTGTGCCCTCGCGGTCACTCACGGAGCCTCTAGTCCCCCGCTGCCAGCTAGTCCTGCTTCTACCAGCCCCCTGCAGCAGTCCTGTGCCCTCGCAGCCACTCCCTAATCCTCTGGTCCCCCGCTGCCAGCTAGTTCTGCTTCTACCAGCCCCCTGCAGCAGTCCTGTGCCCTCGCAGCCACTCCCTAATCCTCTGGTCCCCCGCTGCCAGCTAGTTCTGCTTCTACCAGCCCCCTGCAGCAGTCCTGTGCCCTCGCAGCCACTCACTAATCCTCTGGTCCCCCGCTGCCAGCTAGTTCTGCTTCTACCAGCCCCCTGCAGCCATCCTATGCCCTCGCAGCCACTCCCTAATCCTCTGGTCCCCCGCTGCCAGCTAGTTCTGCTTCTACCAGCCCCCTGCAGCAGTCCTGTGCCCTCGCAGCCACTCACTAATCCTCTGGTCCCCTGCTGCCAGCTAGTTCTGCTTCTACCAGCCCCCTGCAGCAGTCCTGTGCCCTCGCAGCCACTCACTAATCCTCTGGTCCCCCGCTGCCAGCTAGTTCTGCTTCTACCAGCCCCCTGCAGCAGTCCTGTGCCCTCGCAGCCACTCACTAATCCTCTGGTCCCCCGCTGCCAGCTAGTTCTGCTTCTACCAGCCCCCTGCAGCCATCCTATGCCCTCGCAGCCACTCCCTAATCCTCTGGTCCCCCGCTGCCAGCTAGTTCTGCTTCTACCAGCCCCCTGCAGCAGTCCTGTGCCCTCGCAGCCACTCCCTAATCCTCTGGTCCCCCGCTGCCAGCTAGTTCTGCTTCTACCAGCCCCCTGCAGCAGTCCTGTGCCCTCGCAGCCACTCACTAATCCTCTGGTCCCCCCGCTGCCAGCTAGTTCTGCTTCTACCAGCCCCCTGCAGCAGTCCTGTGCCCTCGCAGCCACTCACTAATCCTCTGGTCCCCCGCTGCCAGCTAGTTCTGCTTCTACCAGCCACCTGCAGCAGTCCTGAGCCCTCGCAGCCACTCACTAATCCTCTGGTCCCCCGCTGCCAGCTAGTTCTGCTTCTACCAGCCCCCTGCAGCAGTCCTGTGCCCTCGCAGCCACTCACTAATCCTCTGGTCCCCCGCTGCCAGCTAGTTCTGCTTCTACCAGCCCCCTGCAGCCATCCTATGCCCTCGCAGCCACTCCCTAATCCTCTGGTCCCCCGCTGCCAGCTAGTTCTGCTTCTACCAGCCCCCTGCAGCCATCCTATGCCCTCGCAGCCACTCCCTAATCCTCTGGTCCCCCGCCACCAGCTAGTTCTGCTTCTACCAGCCCCCTGCAGCCATCCTGTGCCCTCGTAGTCACTCCCTAATCCTCTGGTCCCCCGCCACCAGCTAGTTCTGCTTCTACCAGCCCCCTGCAGCAGTCCTGTGCCCTCGTAGTCACTCACTAATCCTCTGGTCCCCCGCCACCAGCTAGTTCTGCTTCTACCAGCCCCCTGCAGCAGTCCTGTGCCCTCGTAGTCACTCACTGCTACTCCAGTCCCCCGCCGCCAGCTAGTTCTGCTTCTACCAGCCCCATGCAGCCATCCTGTGCCCTCGTAGTCACTCACTAATCCTCTGGTCCCCCGCCACCAGCTAGTTCTGCTTCTACCAGCCCCCTGCAGCCATCCTGTGCCCTCGTAGTCACTCACTGCTACTCCAGTCCCCCGCCACCAGCTAGTTCTGCTTCTACCAGCCCCCTGCAGCAGTCCTGAGCCCTCGTAGTCACTCACTAATCCTCTGGTCCCCCGCTGCCAGCTAGTTTCATTTTTGCAGGCCCGACAGCATTGGCCACGCGTAGTTTTTTCCGCATTCCCGACTGCAATTAGCGCTATTGCGTAATGCGGCAATGCGTATTTTTGTATGCAATAGCGCTAATTGCAGTCGGGAATGCGGAAAAAGCTACGCGTGGCCAATGCTGTCTGGCCTGTCGTACACATCCAAATGGCCTGTCGTACACATCCAAATCATAATATCATAATTTTTTTTTCGCTGCAGTGTCTCTTTAAAATCAATGTAAAAGCACACAGGCACTGACATGGTTAAATTTGCATACTTACAAGCAGATGCGGATCTTAATGCATGCAAATTCGTTTTCGCAACGGAATCGCACTGCACTAGTGGAAACAGGCCCTGAGGTTACGTTTCCACTAGTGCGGTGTGATTCCTTTGTGGAAAAAGTAGAACAAATTTGCATGCAGATGCAAATTCGTACGTGTTTGTATGCGAATTTTAACCTGAAAACGCATTCATTTTCATGTATTTTTGTAAGGATACGATTTTAACCATGTGAGTGCCTGTGTGCTTTTACATTAATTTTACACGAAAACATACGCAAATTCACATGGAAAATTTGCATAACAGAAACACATGTAAATTTCCTATTAAATACATTACAGGCGAATCACACGCGGTGTGTGCGGCCAGCGAATTCTGATGGCTCTGCTGTGCAGATTTTTTCTGCACAGTCCACCGCACAGATTTCCTGACAAATGGAAACAGGCCCATTAACTATTATTGGTTATGCGAATCTGCATGCAGAAAACGCATGCAGATTCGATCTAGTGGAAACAGGCCCTAACACACTACCCCTTAGGGTCTGTTTCCACTGCACGCAGATTGGATGCAGAATGGATGCAGAAAAACTGACTCCAATGAATGCCTATGGGAAAATCTGCATCAGAAAAACTGTGTTTAGTGGAAACAGGCTTATAGGCTTTCATTGGAGTCAGTTTTTCTGCATCCATTCTGCATCCAATCTGCGTGCAGTGGAAACAGGCCCTTAGGTATGCCTAACACTAGTCTACCTAATATATGCCCAACACTAAAGGGGCATACAGACATGCGACTAAAGTCGTTGGTAACGAACGACTAACGATCGTTTATAACGACGATCGTTACAAAATAACCGCTAACGATCGTTAAGGGTAACGATCAGCGACTGAAGTCGTTGCAAACTGGAAATCCGTCCTGGCGGATTTTTTGTAACGACGATCGTTAGCAAAAGTACGTGTGTATGCTGATCGTTACAAAAACGATCGTTCGTTAAGTACCGTACATGCGCAGACAGAGAGAGAGAGACAGAGAGATGTATATAGATATATGTATATAGATATATATATATATGTATATATAGATGTAGATAGATGTATAGAGATATATATGTATATATATATATATATGTATCTATAGATGTACATAGATGTGTGTGTATATATATATATATATATATATATATATATATATATATATATATAGATCTGTACGCAACTTCCTCTTTCCTACTGGCCATTAACAATGACGTTCGTTCCGGGTTCATTGATCTGAATAACGTTTAGCATAATAGATGCGCTGCATCATACGTTCGTCACTTCCGCATCGTTCGTTCGGAAACGATCTGATCGTTTGCCACTTTCAACACCTCTTTACTAACGACCTTTTCATTTCTCTCCTTAATTGATCGTTCGTCGTTGCTTACGAACGATCGTTATCGCATGTCTGTACGTAGCTTAACACCGCCCCTATCCAGCGCTACTAACAACTCGTCACTACCACTACCTGAAGTTCAGCTACCCAGTAGAGCACAATTATAGTACAGGACATCAAGCAGATGTGTGTGTATATATATATATATATATATATATATATATATATATATATATATATATATATGTAATCAAACCAGCCCATCTCACCTTAATTATACTAGTAGCTAATAGCAATCAGTAAGGGCCTTTTTCCACTGCACAGCTGAATCGCAAAATCTTTATCATAGAAATCATGAGAAGTATTTTCCACTATAGTGATTGGATTTGTAAATCACAATTCTTTCTGGATCGATTTTATAAAGGAAAGGGCAATGCAAATGAAAAATCGCAATCGCATAGCAAAATTTATTTTAAAAATCGCAATAACTGGCGTTTGTGATTGCTAGTGGAAAAGGGCACACTAAAATTTTCTGAGCGCTTTTGTGATTGATTAGCGTTTTTTAAAAGCCTAGGGCAACTACAATCAATGTACAACATTTTATTTACTTTTTAACAACCCTAGGTTTCCTTGCTGATTGTTATTAGTTACACTGTAGCCCAATTCCACCATCATAATCCCTGCAGTCACTACTGCTACCACAAACATATGACCCAGCGTCAGAGTTCACTCATATGCCTAGCGCCTCCCCGTTCGCATGCCTCTCACCACCCCTCAGCCAGTGATGTACTCCCTCTGGACAGGAAGTACGTCATTGGGATTCCTGGGTATCCCCGTCATATTTCCGTTGTTCTGCCCATGCACGCCGCAACACCACTGCCAACCTTTTTAAAAGGTACATTACTTCGTCCAGTGGTAATGCGCTGTTGTCCCTGCATTGGGTTGGCGACAGATCGTGCATTTTTCAGAGTGACGCGACACGTCAAGTGTGCTAGGCCCCATTGCCTTGCATCGCCATTGTGTTACCCTGCAGTAAAACAGGGTAAAGCAACACACAGGGGCGTAACAATAGACCCCCTGCAAGGGATGCAGCCGTCGGGGGGGCCCAGAAGCCACAGGGGGCCCCGTCCTGAGAGACTGACAACTAAGGGGTAGGAGAGAAAAAAAACGTTCTGCTCTCTACACAATTGTTCTCATGACTATATCTGCTCAGCCACTGATAATAAATCATTCAAAGTTTTGTAGACAAAGATTTGTAGATTTGTTTTGGAGGGAGCGGGCCCCATCCAAAGTTTTGCAGGGGGGCCCAGTGATTTCTAGTTACGCCCCTGGCAACACAGGTTTTCAATGCAAGTGTAAAGGGGGCCTAAACAGCCGGCTCTTTAAAAAGCAAGCTCTTCATTAAGCGAATATCGTTATAACGACTCAGCTAGGGGGAGTTTGCTCATTTAAATACATCCTTTTGATAAATGCCAAAACCGGTTTCAGGTGTTTAATATATTTAGAACTATCTGTGCCCTCTTATTCCGCGTTAACATTTTGGCCCCGCCAGGCGTTGGCGTGCGCGGCGCGCGGCTTATCTGTGACAGCCACCGGCAATCATCAAGCTGTGTACTACGCCACGCCGTATTTGTATTCCCTAATTGGCTGGCGTTCGGGCGTGTGGCGAGATGAGAGCGATGGCCTTTTTTACTATGTGCATTTGTAAGTATTCATTAATGTTCCCCAATGAGGGGGAGAAGGGAGGAGAGCAGAGAAGGTTAATATATTGTGACATTAAGAAGATCTGATTAAGAATTTTTGCGCTTTTTCTGTTTTATTTTCCACTCCCTCTCCTTCTCTCTCCCCCTCGCTCTCTCCAGACGCAGCGTGATTATGCCGGCATTGCTTTTACCTAAAACTTGTTAGATTATTGGCCATGAATAAAACATGGAAGTAATAAGGGAAGTGTGATGTATCTAATGTGCGACATATGTAGAGGAGAAGGAAGGAATTTAAAGTGATACCTCGGCCAGCTTGAAGTGTGGCGACATTTTTCAGGCCTTAATGGTTGAATTCCTAATGAAAGGCTTGAAGGAACAGTTCAGAGTATTTACTTTTTGGTTGCTTTCTTGTTTGTTTGTTTGTTTGTTTGTTTTTTTGTTAAAGGACACCCGAGGCGAAAACAAACTTATGAAATGCATGATTGTATCTATCTTCCTTCTCCTAAAAATGACTTTTTAAGATATTCCACAGTTTTATTTTATGTTTAAATCTATTATTAAACTTAAACTGTTTTATTGTTATTGCTCAATGATGCATTCATTAAAGTATGTCAGAGCTAAAATCCATGAACTATTGACCCTTTTTTTCTCTTCTGCTCTCAGCAGCCATTTTCTGCTTGGAAAGTGTTTTATGGCTGTAATTACTTATCAGTGAGGGTCACACTGTAGTCACTTCCTGTCTGAGTCAGGACTGAGTCAGCCACTTACATACCTGATATTTAACTCTTTCAGGGAGATAAAGAAAAAAAGGAACACAGCCTAGTTATTTGTGCGCTTGGCACTGTACATACCCATGTCTATCTCATCATGTCACATGTCACCTCGGGTATCCTTTAAATATTGTTTATCAGTGTATCCAGATCTCAAGCGAAAAATTTGCTGGACTACCATAAACTCATTTTCTGGTGGACTCTGATTAAAATAACTAAATATCATTTTACCTTCCTAAAGGTACCCTGAAGTGAATTTCTGAACTTTCCTGGGGCTTCTCTCAGCCCCCTTAGTCCGTGAGGTCCCTCGGCGTCCTCGGTGTCCCCTCAGTTTCCCGCTGGTGGCTCAATTAACTATGTGACCCAGCCTGGAGTCGTGCGCAACTGCACATGCACAGCCAGCCTACGCAACTCGATCACGCTCCCATCCTCGGGAACGCTCTGCGGAAGCACAGTTCTAGAACGGGTGAACACTGCATGTGCAGAATGTTCCATGCAATGGGAGTGGGAATGAGATGGGCTTGCACGCTAACCATGCATGTGCTTTTGCACATGACTCCCAGCTGGGTTGCACAGTTTTTGGAGCCGCCAGTATGAGAACAGAAGGGACCCAGAGGACACTGAGGGACCTCACAGACTACGGGGGCCGGAGGAAGCCCCAGGTAAGTTCAGAAATTATTTTTTCAGGTCAATTCAGGTTCCCTTTAACACAGAAGGTATTTGCAAAAATTCAGCTCTAAAGAATGCATGAGGCGACGTGACATAGTGAGATAGACATGTGTATGTACAGTGCCTAGCACACAAATAACTAGGCTGTGTTTCTGTCTTTTCTTTCTCGGCCTGAAAGGGTTAAACATCAGGAATGTAAGTGGCAGTTTCTCTCCAGTCAGGATCGGGTCAGACTATAACGTAACCCTCACTGGTAAGGCATTACAGCCATAAAACACTTTCCTGGAAGAAGATGGCTTCTGAGAGCAGGCAACAGGTAAAAAAGGTTAATAGTTCATAGATTTTAGCTCAGGCATACTTCAATGAATGTGTCATTGAGCAGAAACAATAAAACAGTAAAATCTTAAAACGTAGATTTAAATACAAAATAAAATTGTGGGATATAGCTAAAAAAAAAAAAAAAAAAAAAAAAAAAAAATCATTTTTATGAGAAGGAGGAAAGATATAATTGATTAATCTCATCGGTTTATTTTCACCTTGGTATATCATTAAGTGAGCAACTGTGGTTTCCCATGATGCATCACTCCCGTATAAGAAAATTATTCATGTCTTTATGGGCCATATGCAATTCACTTTATCACCTGAGTTTTCTCCCAGGAGATCATTTTTTATCTTCAAATTAACTTTCCAGCACTTTTCAACTAAAAAAGTACCAAAAAGTAAATAAAAAAGGACCATCAAAATTATTTTGAGTATTTTCTTGCTTTCTGATGGCTTAAAATCCATTTTATTGACAAAGTTAAAAATATCACCATGGAGAAAAATCAGGTGAAAAAGTGAATTGCATATGGGCCTATGTCTCTAAAAGCTAACCTGCACATCCAGAACTGCTGAGTAGGGATGGTCAGAAATGCCAATTTCCGATTCCGCAGTAATTCCGCATTCCGCCATTGCCAAATACCGATTCCGCTTTCCGCTACAAATTTCCGCATTCCAATGCGGAATTTCCGCCGGAAATCGCGGAAATTCCGCCCGACTTTAACATCGATTTTCTCAAAAACTATAAGGTATTTTTGAAAACTTTTTTTTGCATCTTGTTCAGAAGAGTCTGTTTAATAAACCCTGAAAATTTGGTGTTTCCAGGACTTACGGGGGCTTTGCTATTAACCGCTAAAGATGGCGGATTTTTACTGTAATGTAAAATGCAGAAAAGAGGCAGATGCAGATTTTCTGCATTTTACATTATAGTAAAAATCCGCCGAGTTTAGCGGTTAATAGCAAAGCCCCCGTAGGTCCTAGAAACACCACATTTTCAGGGTTTATTAAACAGAGTCTTCTGAACAAGATGCAAAAAAAGTTTTCAAAAAGACCTTATAGTTTTTGAGAAAATTGATGTTAAAGTTGGGCGTAATATCCGCGATTTCGGAGGAAATCCGCCTAACGCACTTGCATTACCGATTTCCACATTCCAATGCGGAAATGCAATTTCCGATCAGAATTTCGGAAATTGCATTTCCGCGGAATCCGAATGAGCATCTCTAGTATAGAGTATAGTGAGCCTATAGCTTATAGAGTTTACAGAGCCACATCAACCCAACATGCAGACAGCCTGTTTCTGACTTTCTGGTCCTCATCAGTGCATGGCATGGATTGGTGTATGAACTGCTTTCATGAATATTTATAGGGAACCTAAAGTAAGAGGCAGACAGAGGTTATTTTCTTTTAAACAATATTAGTTGCCTGGCGGTCAGTAGTGTCTGAATCACACACCTGAAACAAGCATGCAGCTAATCCTGTCATACTTCAGTCAGCAACTCCTGATATGCTGCATGCTACCCTTGTTCAGGGTGAATTGCTAAAAGTATTAGAGGCAGGGGGTCAGCAGGGCTGCCAGGCAACTGGTATTGTTTAAAAGGAAATAAATATGGCAGCCTCCATATACCTCTCACTTCAGTTATCCTTTAATAGCTAAACATCTTCACCCATGGCGACAGAAACAAGCACAAGCTATCCTGAAAGCAAATCTCAGCTCAAATAAAAAAAAAAAAAAAAAAAAAAACAGCATCCAGCTGTGGGTAGAAATGGCTAGCACTGAGTAATAGCAAATAGATGTGGAAAATAATACTGAAAACAATCAAATAAATGCTTTCAAGAGACATGTTTTGAATGAGTACATTGCATATATGAATGTTATATACGACTCTGGTGTATGATAGATAAACTCATCTATACGAATAGTACAGTTACGATAATCTGCATTTAAAGGGAGCGCGAAGTGAGAGGGATATTATTATTATTATTTAGTATTTATATATCGCCGACATATTACACAGCGCTGTACAGTGTATATATATATCTTGTCACTAACTGTCCCTCAAAGGAGCTCACAATCTAATCCCTACCATTGCCATATGTCTATATTATGTAGCGTAAGTACTGTAGTCTAGGGCCAATTTTAGGGGGAGCCAATTAACTTATCCGTATGTTTTTGGAATGTGGGAGGAAACCGGAGTGCAAGGAGGAAACCCACGCAGACACGGAGAGAACATACAAACTCTTTGCAGATAGTGCCCTGGCTGGGATTGGAACCAGGGACCCAGCACTGCAAGGTGAGAGAGCTAACCACTACACCACCATGCTGCCCGGGGATATGGAGACTTCCAATTTTATATCCTTTTAAACTATACCTGTGTCAGGCTTGCCTGGTCAACAGGGGCGTTTCTAGGGTCCTTGGAGATCAGTGGCACCTGTGGGCACCAGGCGGGGAGGTGCGGCAAAAAATGGGCGTGACCATGCGGTGAGTGGGCGTGGCCATGGGTGGGGCCAAATGTACATGAACTTAGCAGCGGTGTAAGCTACGGATAACGGGCCTGCCCATCGAAATATTGGACGGAGCCCCCTGTCCTTTATTTCGATCATTTACAATCAGTATAGGCATAAATCAAAGATGTATACGCACATACAATTTTGATTGGTCAATCACTGACCCCCAATTTCCCACCCCCGTGCAGTAAGTGGGCCAACAGACAATGAATTTTATGAACAGAGCTAAAATTGGCTAATCAAAATTGCATGTGTGTACCAGGCTTTACAGCTAATACTGTACATACTGAAAGTAGCAGGGATCAGCATACAATACAGCTGGTTTACAATCAATAAAGGCACAGAGTAACACCTTATACTGTACACACTGGAGGTAAATCAGCACACAGTGCAAGCACTAGAGAACAGCGTATACTGTACATACTGTAGGCAGCAGAATTCAGCACACTGCAGCTAGCGTGCCAAAAATATGACGATCACGTTGTGCGGCTTGCTTATCGCGCCGCACCAAAAAATGGGTGGGCCATGGACCAGAATATAGGTGTGGTAACGGGTGGAGACAAATTTACATGAACCTAGCAATGGTGGGACATCAGATTAGGACAGTGGTGGCGAACCTTTTGGAGGCCGAGTGCCCAAATTGCAACCCAAAAGTCACTTACCGGTATCTATCGCAAAGTGGCAACAGCAATTTAAACTAAATACTGTACAAACGTTTTAACTCATACATGAACATTATGGAAAATCCAAGTTGAAAATAAACTGTGAAGATAAACAATTTCATCCATCCTACTCCTGAAAAATGTATTCAATTTTTTAGAACCTCCCAGTTTTATTTTCTGTTTTAAAACGCTAAAAAAGTAGGTTTAATGCTATTGTCTCATATGATAAGGATTCAGCTTTTCCCAAAGTCTCGCAGTTAGCAATCATGTGACCCCCAACAAGACATATTCAGCAATCATGAGGCCCCCAACAAATCAGGAGGCCCCCAACAAGACAAATTCAGCAATCATGAGGCCTCCAACAAATCATGAGGCCCCCAACAAGACAAATTCAGCAATCATGAGGCCCCCAACAAGACAAATTCAGCAATCATGAGGCCCCCAACAAATCATGAGGCCCCCAACAAGACAAATTCAGCAATCATGAGGCCCCCAACAAATCATAAGGCTCCCAACAAGACACATTCAGCAGTCATGAGGCACATAAATAGACAGCATTTCACATAAATAGGCAGAATGCCCCCTTAATATGGTAGCCCCCCCAAGTTAGGTAGTGAGTGACAGGGACCCCCAGGTTAGCTAGTGAGTGACAGGCGCCTCCAGTTAGGTAGTGAGTGACAGGGACCCCGATAGTGAGTGACAGGGAGCACCTTTAGGTAGTGAGTGAGTGCCAGGGAGCCCCTTTAGGCAGTGAGTGAGTGACAGGAAGCCCCTTTAGGCAGTGAGTGAGTGCCAGGGAGCCCCTTTAGGCAGTGAGTGAGTGACAGGAAGCCCCTTTAGGCAGTGAGTGAGTGACAGGGAGCCCCTTTAGGGAGTGAGTGAGTGACAGGGAGCCCCTTTAGGGAGTGAGTGAGTGACAGGGAGCCCCTTTAGGGAGTGAGTGAGTGACAGGGAGGCCCTTTAGGGAGTGAGTGAGTGCCAGGGAGCCCCTTTAGGAAGTGAGTGAGTGCCAGGGAGCCCCTTTAGGGAGTGAGTGCGTGCCAGGGAGCCCCTTTAGGGGGTGAGTGACAGGGAGCCCCTTTAGGGAGTGAGTGACAGGGAGCCCCTTTAGGGAGTGAGTGACAGGGAGCCCCTTTAGGGAGTGAGTGAGTGACAGGGAGCCCCTTTAGGGAGTGAGTGAGTGACAGGGAGCCCCTTTAGGGAGTGGGTGCGTGACAGGGAGCCCCTTTAGGGAGTGGGTGCTTGCCAGGGAGCCCCTTTAGGGAGTGGGTGCGTGCCAGGGAGCCACTTTAGGGAGTGGGTGAGTGACAGGGAGCCCCTTTAGGGAGTGAGTGCGTGCCAGGGAGCCCCTTTAGGGAGTGGGTGCGTGCCAGGGAGCCCCTTTAGGGAGTGGGTGCGTGCCAGGGAGCCCCTTTAGGGAGTGAGTGAGTGACAGGGAGCCCCTTTAGGGAGTGAGCGAGTGACAGGGAGCCCCTTTAGGGAGTGAGTGAGTGACAGGGAGCCCCTTTAGGGAGTGGGTGCGTGCCAGGGAGCCCCTTTAGGGAGTGAGTGAGTGACAGGGAGCCCCTTTAGGGAGTGAGTGAGTGACAGGGAGCCCCTTTAGGGAGTGAGTGCGTGCCAGGGAGCCCCTTTAGTGAGTGAGTGAGTGACAGGGAGGCCCCCCCTCTAGCCGCCGCCGCTCCCCCCCTACCTCTCAGCAGACCTCAGGATCAGTGGCGACCCGACCAGATGTACGAGCGGGCGCTGGACGCACCCGCTCGATATGCGGAAGTGATGTCACTTCCGCATATCAGTGCGGGCGCTGGGTCCTAGCGCCCGCACGATTGGTCGCCGGCTCGCCGCCTGATCCTGAGGTCTGAAACGAGTGTCAGTGACGCGGCGGCTGGAGGAAGCCGCTGTCTTGACAGAGGGGGCAGCCGGGCGGAGATCCGTGGCACCCCAGGAAAGATTGGGGGCACGTGCCCCCCTAAAACAGGGCTAGCGACGCCCCTGCTGGTCAATGACTATAGGTCAGGCTGTATGCCCATATGACTGACCTATAACCCAGCCCTGCACAAACTCCTACCTAATACAATTCTACAATACCCTGCAGGCAGATGTTGCATACAGACTAACAGATATACTCACCAAACAGAGCAGTATGAATAATATAAGCACAGTATACTCAGATATATAGTCACCCGAGGCCTGGGGTTGGAGGCAGGCCAGATAACAGCCAGGTGGTGACAAGCAGGGAAGGATAGGTTGTAGGCAGTTCAAATACTATGCAGATAACGTGGTCAATCCAATCCGAAGTCAGTCCAGGCAGAGTTCATGGGAGAAACCATTAAACAAGCAGGGGTCAATCCAGGCGGCAATCAGGGATATCCAGGAACAAGCAGAGTCGGCAACGGGTAATCCAATCAGAGAGCGTGGTCAGGAACAGGCAGAAGTTGGCAGCAAGAAACCAAACCAATCTGGAAATAAGCTTGGTCAAGATACAGGCAAAGTCGACACAAGATAAGCAGCTGTGAGCGCAGTCTCAGCAACAAGCCCAGCAGAGGCTATCACGGGCGATGACAGAGGGCGCTCACCTTACTTTTATACAAGGACTAACCAATCTAATAAAAAGGAATCCCAAGTGCCCAATCACCTTGCGGCGTGTCAGCAAGTCAGCTGACACGCCATCACATACGCTGTAACTGTTTACAGCTGCGGAGCGAGTAAAGAGGACGTGAACGCCGCTTAGCCAATAGGAGCTGAGCGCCGTGCACTCCACTGACATCAGAGCCCTGCCGAGCCCAGAGGCTTGCGCCTCAGCATGGTTCTCGGCGTTAGATCTTACAACACCAGTTGCCTGACCGTCCTGCTGATCTCTTTAGCTGCAGTAGTGTCTGAATCACACACCTAGTGTGCAGCTAATCCAGTCACACTTCAGTCAGAGCACCTGATCTGCTGCACGCTAGTTCAGGGTCTATGACTAACAGTATTGGAGGCAGAGGATAAGCAGGACAGCCAGGCAATGTGCATTGTTTAGAAAAGAAATAAATATGTCAGCCTCCATATTCCTCTCCCTTTAGGTTCCCTTTAACCCCAGCGGAGGTAACTCTCTCCACCTGGCTGAATAGAGGTTGTTGGGGGGCACCCCTGACTTGTGGGTTTTACTTTGCAAGGTCCTCTGCACAAAATTCTATACTTGAAATACTACACTACCAAAAGCCTGAGGCCACAAAGGCATTACTGTACATTGGGCAGCGCTGGGTCCCCGGTTGTAATCCCAGCCAGGGCACTATCTGCACAGAGTATGTATGTTCTCCCTGTGTCTGTGTGGGTTTCCTCCAGGCACTCTGGTTTCCTCCCACATCCAAAAAACATACAGATAAGTTAACTGGCTTCCCCCTAAATTGGCCCTAGACTACAATACATGCACTACACGATACATACACATATGACTACAGTAGGGATTAGATTGTGAGCTCCTCTGACGGACAGTTAGTGACAAGACAATAGACTCTGTACAGCGCTGCGGAAGATGTCAGCACTATATACATACTAAATAATAATAATAACATTTCTGCAACACATCAATGTTAGGGCCTGAGCCCACTGACGCAGTCGTGTCCGCTTCTGTCCGCTTTTCATCTGTAACATTGATTTGTAACTGAAATGCGGACACAACTGCGTCAGTGGGCTCAGGCCCTTAGGGGCTCACAGTATTTTGTACCTTCTCTTTTTTGTTTTTGTCCCCTCCCTCTGAAGTGTGCACATCTGGAGCATGATGGGGTCATCAGATAGGAAGCCCTATTTTAATGGGTGAGAGCGATATGAATAGTACAAGTGTTCTCTGTAGAAAAATAGACCTACAGATAAGCGTAAGCGCTATTATTTATATAAATGTACAGTATGTGTGTTTAAAGAGAGTTCTTATTTTATAGAGTGAGTTGGATAATATAACATAAGTTAAAGTGGATCTGAGGTGAACTTTTACTCATTGCATAATTGTGTTCCTTTCCTATTGTTCTAGGGCATTCCTCAAGCCAAATACCTTTTTGTTTTAATACTCTAATTCCCTATAAACTAAATAAACCACGCCCACAGGTTTTCAGAGAGCCTTGGCAGTAGCAAGGACTCATGGGGCTCAGTCTGGGCAGGAGGAGGAGGTGTTACTAGCCATTGATTTCAGAGGCAGAGGGGAGGAGGGAGGAGGGGGGATTAGGTTTTTTTCACAGGCTGAGTGCTCAAGATACAGATAAGCCTGCCTCTGTGTAATGTTTGCAAACAACATGGCTGCTGTCATTGTATCACAAAAAGAAATAATCATATTCTATTAAAGCTGTTTGTAGCTAGATTTGCTGTGTAAACCATCTAAACTTTAGATAAGATATATAGCCAAGTTACTTGTTATACTTAGTTTTTCATCTCGGATCCGCTTTAAGTAAGTGCTTCGAGTAGGCAGAGATGTCGAGAGACTGGTAAGGAAAAAGTTCTAAAAGTTTTGTATGTCATACAGCTCCTGTCTTGGAGAGATTCAGGGATTCCATACAATGAAGGGTGGAGTTTGGGGATCGGAGGCAAGATTAGAGCAGACTAGGACACAAGGGCTTCCCTTTCCTCTTCTCTTTCTCCCCCCCCCCCCCCCCCCCTTTCCCTTTCCCATCTGTTTTACCTTTCTACAAGAGGACTCACCGATAATGCATTGCCATTGTGTGACCTGCAGGCTCTTACAGCCATTTTTCTCTGTTTCTCTCAGCAGCAGCTTTACCTGCATTTGGAGCAAATTGTTGTTCCTGCTCTCTCTTTATTGGCACTAATATGTAGCTGTTGTTTGGACAATGTTAATGCTATAATGTTTGTGTTTATGTCATGACTAACTTTTGCACTTTGTGCTGCTGCACTTTCTCAGGTCATATATGCTGCTTCTGTACTTTAAAAATATATTCCCAATATAATATTTTAAATAGAGAAAAATAAGAGATGCCAGTGCTCTAAGAAATTCTCTGAGACTTTTTTTTTCTAGTGAGAAAATCTATGGTGATGAAGTGAATGTTTTTGGCATGACCCACACACATCAGTAAGGTTTGGTACCCTACAGACATCAGTAACGTTTGGTACTCTACAGACATCACCAAGGTTTGTTATCCTACAGACATCACCAAGGTTTTTTATCCTACAGAAATTACTAAGGTTTGGTACTCTACAGACAATAATAATATTTGATGACCCACAGACATCACTAAGGTTTGGCACCCTACAGACATCACTAAGATTTTTTACCGAACATTTGTATAGTGCTTTTCTCCTGTTGCACTGTAATGCACGGTTATGAAGTCTTTCCTAAGGACTTTTTACTGAATAGGTACTGAACCTAGCCATGTTTTGAACCCTGGTCTCCCATATCAAAGGCAGCGCCCTTAACCAGTACACTACACAGCCCCATATCTTGGTACCGAACAGACAAGATTTGAGGACTCACAGACATCACTAAGGTATGGTACCCTACAAACATCACTAAGGTTTGGTACCCTACAGACATCACTAAGGTTTGGTACCCTACAGACATCACTAAGGTTTGGTACCCTACAAACATCACTAAGGTTTGTTACCCTACAAACATCACTAAGGTTTGGTGCCCAAAAGACATCAGTAAGGTTTGGTATCCTACAGACATCACTAAGGTTTGGTGCCCAAAAGACATCAGTAAGGTTTGGTATCCTACAGACATCACTAAGGTTTGGTGCCCTACAAACATCACTGAGGTTTGGTGCCCTACAAACATCACTAAGGTTTGGTGCCCTACAAACATCACTAAGGTTTGGTACCCTACAAACATCACTAAGGTTTGTTACCCTACAAACATCACTAAGGTTTGGTGCCCAAAAGACATCAGTAAGGTTTGGTATCCTACAGACATCACTAAGGTTTGGTGCCCAAAAGACATCAGTAAGGTTTGGTATCCTACAGACATCACTAAAGTTTGGTACCCTACAAACATCACTAAGGTTTGGTGCCCTACAAACATCACTGGGGTTTGGTGCCCTGCAAACATCACTAAGGTTTGGTGCCCTACAAACATCACTGGGGTTTGGTGCCCTACAAACATCACTAAGGTTTGGTGCTCTGCAGAGTCCTGAAACTTTATTATAAACAGAGGAAAAATGGTCTTCTAGGAAAAACTCAGGAGAAAAAGTGAATTAAAACAGGGCCAAGAAGTTTGCAAAAAACAAAACAATACTTTAAAAAAGTTATTAAATTAATAAGGGGAAAGCTGGGTGACCAGTAAGCCATTAAAGTCTGTCTCCACTAACTTTAATGTTACCTCTTCTTTCTACCCCAGACACAGAGGTCTCTCTTTTTATTTTCCTTGTTATACTCCATCTGACTCTAAAGTTACCGCAGTGATGTTACAGAGGGGTATCCATTAGGTCTCTGTCATTTTTAGCAGTGGGTTACTATAAAGTTGCGGTGATTTTTGACGTGACTTCTGCTGAGACGGCCTGGTGCTGTCGCCGCTCACTCCTTTCCTTCAGTGCGGATTTTAGGGCAAATATGGCGGATTGACTTCCTCTCCAAATTATACTGTAGATTAGTGGGGAGGGGATTTGTGGGAGGGGCTTTGGCTTGAAATACACGATTGGAACCCAAGTGGCATCTGTCCTGGTCCACGGCTTTCCTCTCGGATGGTAGGGTCACATGACCCTTGACTTTCAGAACCCTTGTAGGCAGGGCCGGTTCTCTCATGAAGCAAGTTGAAACTAGGGATGGTCGTAGTCAGCCAACTTCGCTACGCTGGAACTACGCGTAGTTTTCCGTAATTACACTTCACAAACTACAGCTACAAAATCAGAAACTTCGCTACGTTTGCATTTCGTAGACTACGCGTTAAAATACGGAAGCTTTGCGTAGTGCGAAGCGTAGTTGATGCGGATGCTTGTGCCCTTATGCGGAAAAATGTCCGCAATAATCTGCTAACTATGCGCATGGGTGAACTAATATATGTGTACATATCAACATTCCAATGTGGAATTGTATACGTATAGAAAGGCAATAATATTTCTGCGCATGCGCAATGATCCGTATAGACGCAGTTACCGCACGCGTAGTTGACTGTGCAATACATACGTCATCTACCCATAGCGGGCGAAGCTTCGCATAATGGGACGACGACTACGCGGAAATATGTACGCGTAGTTTTTAAACTTCGTCTATGAACTACGATGCGTAGTTACGTACTACGACGCGCAGATTCGTGCTGGCATAGTTTACAAGCAACCTTAGTTGAATCATTTGTATCAGGCGCACAGATTACAGGGGCAGTATTTTTGTAATAGCATGCAGTCAGAGTTGGAGGAGAAGTGAGAGGAAAGCGAGGTGAAGAGGTTATTATTGGAGAAAAGTAGCTTGTTGTGCTGTGTGAGGAGTCTGACAGTGAGTGAGGAGGGGGGAGGCAGGAGAGCACCATTGGGGAAAAGCAGCTTGTTGTGCTGTGTGAGGAGTCTGACAGTGTGTGAGGAGGGAGGAGGCAGGAGAGCAGCAGTGTTTCATTTGATTTGCACAGCAGAAGGGAGGAGGTGGCACTGCTGTCCTGACTGAGGAGGTGGGGGGGGGCGCAACCTCACAAGTTTGCCTCGGGTAGCAAAAAGTCTAGAAGCGGCCCTGCTCGTAGGTGAGTATAGAGGAAATTCTGAAGCGTAGAATTTATGTTTGGCTAATTGGGGAGAACAAATAGTGACATTGGAGTTAAGCAATAGCTCCATATCTGCACTGTCATACCTGTCCAGACATACTACTGAAGAGAAAATACTAAACCTGGAGATTTCCCACACATACATAATCATCCTAAGAAGTGTAATTTCTACCTGCCAGTAAAAATAAGAGTATCATTGCTGGGAACACGAAATGATGGTGCATTTAGTTCTGAGGCTCAAAAGAAAAGTTTGTAGAAGCGCATAATTGCGCCAAGAAGAATCAAACCCGAAACTCCTACAATCGTGTTAATGGATGCCGTACGGGGAAGGAGCTTAGAGGAGGTCTGCAGAGATTAGTCACAAGTATCTCACAATTTGTAAAGTCATCTTTTTTGTTTTTCCTTTAGTTTTGTTCACACCATTGAACACATTTAATATGTATCTGTAGTGAAATCTAAATACTTACCTCAGCTTCCCCTATATTTCCTTCCATCTCGCCATTTCTGCACTGGAACTCCCCGGTCTTGTGGACAAAGTCGGGCACACTGTGCAGGCTTGCACCTACGCACTACCACATCAAATACCGTCTATACTCAAATACAAATTGACCTTATGTATAACTCGACTCCAATATTCAACCCTCTTAAGCTGGAAGTTTTTATTGACTCAAGTATAAGTCTACCTAGCAAAGTTAATGGCTGCACTTGGGGATCAGGAGGGGTTAATGACTGCACTGCATACAGTATTACAGCCATTAACCCTTCCTGGCCCTTAAAAGAAGCCAATACCTCCTCCAGGCCCCCAAGGGCTGCAATTATTCACTCCTTTTTATGCAGCCCAGTATTTCCCCCCCGCCCCTTTCCTTGTTAATTGTTCTGGCCAGGACTTTCAGACATGTGTTTTCTTGGCATTTCCTTTCCTCAAAGTATCACTTACCACTGGGTACATTGCTGCTAATGGGAATGTCACTATTAGTACACACATTACTCAGTGTGCTCAGTGCTGTCTGTGACTCGTGTATAAGTCGACCCCTATACTTTTATGAAGTGAATCAGACCTAAATTTCTAGACTTATACTCGAGTATATGCTTGGCTTTTTCCACTAAGAATGAGCAGGGAATCTGTGCTACTGCACAGGTTAAAATTTTGGGGGACAAAGTAAGCCCTTACTGAGGTAAGTATCTATTTTTTTTGCCCTTACATTCCCACAGGTTTGCTTTAAAGGATAACGGAAGTGAGAGAAATATGGATGGAGGCTGCCATACTTATTTCCTTTTAATCAATACCAGTTGCCTGGCAGTCCTTCTGATGCTCTGCTTCTAATACTTTAGCCATCCACCAGCAGGATCGTCCACCAAACAACCTAGGCAGGTGCTTGGGGCCTATTGAGTGTCAAGGGGAGCACCCGCCACTTAGTGGGTGTCAAGGGGCATGCACCGGCCACAGCTCACCTGTTTCAGGCTGCAGGAGTCTATATTCCGGCAGAAGGGCTACGGGAAAATGGCGACTGAAGCCCACCATGAGAGTCTGTCTCCAGTGCTGGGCATTTTCCTGTGGCCCTGCTTTGCTTTGACAGCGCAGGAGATTTCCCAGCCGGACTTGCTGCAATGAAAATCTGGGCGCGACACTAGAGGCTGAGAAAGGAGTCACCTGACAAGTGAGTACTTTTCTTTTCAGGTGCACCACTAACAGCAGGTCTATTAGGGGGAACTATCTGGGGGAGGGGGTACATTAAAGGGGAACCCTGCCTCATATTTTATGGGGTAAATGCTGCCTAATATTTTATTGGGGAAACGCTAACTAATGTGTTTTTGTAAGGGGCAAAATGCTGCCCATTATGCATATTTTGGGTAACTGCTGCCACATTGTGTGTATTTTGTGGGAAACGCTGCTACATTGTCTCTATTTTGTAGGGAACTGCTGCCACATTGTGTGTATTTTGCCGCATTATACATGCTGAAATCTTTTGAAAATCTATGTGCTGTGTATAGAAGTAATTAATCCCTGTCTGATCAGATTCTGACTGGAGAGGGATTGAACTTTTTTTGCAACATCGGGAAGCAATCTAATAGCGTGAAGCTGCCTATGGATAGATAAACAGCTGGTTGGACAGACAGACAGACAGACAAAAAAATAGACAGATAGATAGATAGATAGATAGATAGATAGATAGATAGATAGATAGATAGATAGATAGATAGATAGACAGACAGACAGACAGACAGACAGACAAGACTTCATTGGTGCTATATAATTTACTAATAATAGATAGATAGATAGATATATAGATAGATAGATAGATAGATAGATAGATAGATAGATAGATAGATAGGACAGACAAATATTAGCATTGAGTTATAAAAAGAGACAAACGATCTTCTTTGATTCGAACATTTAATATGACAGAAAATATATTTCTTTTTTTTATATTCAGCTACAGATGTTTCATCCTATTATAACTTTCACAATTCAGCCTGAAGTCCACATTTTGGCGAGCCAATCTCATTATCTTGCGGCAGTCTGCCTGCTAATCTCACATTCGTGCGGCTGAAATTGATTTTTGCAGATCTTTCTCTTTGTGTTTCTGTGATTTGTGTAAAGCGAGATTGGTGGGCTGGGAGGGGGAGATCTTCAGAGATATAATGCCCAATGATTACAATAATGGCAGCGTTGTAAACAGTTGTGTATGAAGCGGTGATATGTGCTCTGATTTTTGAATATTCGCCACTCAATATGCACAGCTGCTAAAGCATTGCCTAGTGCCACCACATGTTACGCATGAGGGGAAAATTCAATACATGTTTTTGGGCCGGTACCCCTCACATGCTACACATGATTTTAATCATCGACAATAGCCCAGCATACAAAATCCAGCTAAGGACACTTGTAGGCTTCTGGATTAATAGTGACCCTGTTAACACGAACGGATAGACTGTTAAATTTTCGAAAATAAATAACTGCCACGCCCAAGCTGTTTGGTGCATTTCAGATGATCCTGCACAAGAAGTCTTGCACTAGTCCCAGTCGCAAGACAGCTGGTAAAGGATGACAAGTCAGTGGTCCAGCAGAAGTGACCTATGGAGGTGGTGACACTGGTGAGGGACCACTGGTCCAGCAGAAGTGACCAGTGGTGAGAGACAGGGATGGTCGTAGTCAGCCAACTTCGCTACGCTGGAAATACGTGTAGTTTTACGCAATTACGCTTTGCCAAACTACGGCTTCGAAAACAAATATTCGCTTCGTATGCATTTCGTGGAAATACGTGTAGTTTTACGCAATTACGCTTTGCCAAACTACGGCTTCGAAAACAAATATTCGCTTCGTATGCATTTCGTAGAATACGCGTTAAAATACGCAATTACGCGTAGCGTGAAGCGTAGTGTATGTGGATACTTATGCCCGTATGCAGAAAATTGTACGCATTAATTTCTTTAGAAATGCATATACTGGGAACCCTTCTATGCGTACATTCCCCTTTCCAATGCATAAATTTGTAAGCATACAATCGCATGCGGAAAATTAGACGCGAGTAACGCATTCGTAGTTCACTACGCAATACACATGTTAACTACGCATATTGGGTGTAAGCTACACGTAGCGGTACTTCGCTATGCGTAAATTCGTAAGCGTAGGTTTGAAACTTCGCCTATGAACTACGATGCGTAGATGCGAACTACGATGCGTAAATTCGCACTGGCGTAGTTTCTGCTCATCCCTGGTGAGAGACCACTGGTCTAGCAGTGATCACCTATATAGGTGGTGAGGGACCACTGGTCCAGCAGAAGTGACCAGTGGTGAGAGACCACTGGTCTAGCAGTGATCACCTATATAGGTGGTGTGGGACCACTGGTCCAGCAGAAGTGACCAGTGGTGATAGACCACTGGTCTAGCAGTGATCACCTATATAGGTGGTGGGGGACCACTGGTCCAGCAGAAGTGATCTATGGAGATGGTGAGGGACCACTGGTCGAGAAGTGGCCATCTATGTAGGTGGTGAGGGACCATTGGTCCAGCAGAAGTGACCTATGGAGGCGGTGAGAGACCACTGGTCTAGCAGTGATCACCTATATAGGTGGTGAGGGACCACTGGTCCGGCAGAAGTGACCAGTGGTGAGAGACCACTGGTCTAGCAGTGATCACCTATATAGGTGGTGTGGGACCACTGGTCCAGCAGAAGTGACCAGTGGTGATAGACCACTGGTCTAGCAGTGATCACCTATATAGGTGGTGGGGGACCACTGGTCCAGCAGAAGTGATCTATGGAGATGGTGAGGGACCACTGGTCGAGAAGTGGCCATCTATGTAGGTGGTGAGGGACCATTGGTCCAGCAGAAGTGACCTATGGAGGCGGTGAGAGACCACTGGTCCAGCAGAAGTGACCTATGGAGATGGTGAGAGACCACTGGTCCAGCAGAAGTGACCTATGTTGGTGATAGTGGGCCTCTGGTCGAGCAGGTGTCACCTATGTAGGTGGTGAGGGACCACTGATCCAGTAGAAGTAATCTATGGAGATGGTGAGAGACCACTGGTCCCACAGAAGTGATCTATGGAGATGGTGAGAGACCACTGGCCCCGCAGAAGTGATCTATAGAGATGGTGAGAGACCATTGGTCCTGCAGAAGTGACCTGTGTAGGTAATAGTGGGTCTCTGGTCAAGCAGGTGTCACCTATGTAGGTGGTGAGGGACTACTGATCCAGTAGAAGTACCCTATGGAGATGGTGAGAGACCATTGGTCCCACAGAAGTGATCTGTGGAGATAGTGAGAGACCATTGGTCCCACAGAAGTGACCTATGGAGATGGTGAGAGGCCACTGATCCAGTAGAAGTAACCTATGGAGATGGTGAGAGACCACTGGTCCCGCAGAAGTGACCTATGGAGATAGTGAAAGACCATTGGTCCCACAGAAGTGACCTATGGAGATGGTGAGAGGCCACTGGTCCAGCAGAAGTGACCTAAGTAGTAGGGGGTAGTGGGCCACTGGCAGTTGTCACCTATGTAGGGACCACTGATCCAGTAGAAGCGACCAATGCAGTGACGGCTTTATATGTACTCAATGTGTGGGTAGAATGGCTTTTACTAAATTGTTGTAATATTTTGCCTCATCCTAAATTTCGCCATAAAGTTTGCATACACCACAAACAGTAGCAAAAGAAATTTGAACTGCACAAAGTCCACAAACCTTGACTTTTTATAGACCTTGAAAGCCAAACACCATGCACAGGCCACCTGTCTAACTTGTTTCCTCGCAGGAATCTCCCTCCAGCTGCCCTTCAATAAGTACAGGGAAGGATTAGATCATGACATATAGCAATTAGTCCGGGAATGTCGAGATCGCAACGCATCCACTCGGCATGCTTCAATCGCCTTGTAGGAATCGCTCAGCCTGAACCGTGTACACCTCCGCCAGCTTTGTTATTCCCATCCCATTGGTGAGACCTGTTCAATTATACATGATAGCCTCATCAGCCAGACAAAGAAAGCTTGTTACATCTCAATACTCGGGGGAAAATGAAATACTCTCTCTGCTACCCCTCAGGATGACCCGACGGTATGAGATTCTGCAAAGCTCTCATGAAACATGACCAATGCTAATGTAACAACGTGTTAAGTAAGTACAGTATGTATGAGGTTTTTTTTTGTTTTTTGTATTTTGGTGGGGACGGATAATATTTATACCCCTCCCCCCCAAAAAAAAATCCTCAAGCATTCCATGCTTACTAAACACATTGTTACAGGATTACCAAGGCCAGGTATCCATATGCTCATGTGTGCGTAACCCTGGACATTCTTTTATGGATGGCATGAACAATTGTTTCTGTCCTCCTACTCCTTTTTTAGATATCCCACAATTTTTGCTATGTTTAAAAAAAGTAGATTTATTGTTTTGTTTCTGCTCAATGACACAGTCTTTCCGTGTCTCAGAGAGCTAAAATCTATGAACTATTTACCTTTTTTATCTATCCCCTGCAGACAGAAGCTGTTTTCTGCCAGTAAAGTGTTTTATGGCTGTAATTCTTTATCAGTGAGGATTTCTATAGTCCGCCTGAGTTCCGTCTGGTGAGAAACTGTCACTTGCTTACATGAATAGTTAGAAAAAGAAGGAAGGAACACAGCCTATTTATTTGTATGCTTGGCACTGTACATACACATATGACACATGTCACTCGTGGTACTCTTTAAGGCCTGTGCAATGGAAACTTAACTTTCACTAAAACCCCAACCAAAAAACACACAGGCTGCATGGTTGGATAAAATTGTCCAAAGTAGCCCTTTTATCAAAAAATATCAATTAAATAAAAATATAATCAAAACCAGTAAAACAGCATAGCCCAAGGAAAAGGGCTTCAGAGGAGGAACAGTACATACTTGCCCAATGCAGTCCAGTGCCGGCCCCCAGATGCTGACTTAGGGATAGCTGCATGCTTACTAAAGGGTTACTAACATCCTTGCAGATCAACAATTAACCTGAGGTATGCACAGCAAGGCAGACAATCCATAAACCACCCGCCACCGGAGGCCTAACCTCGCTGTAGCCTTCATCAGGGGCGTAACAATAGACCCTGCAAGGGATGCAGCTGCAAGGGGGCCAGAAGCAGCAGGGGATCCCATGGGGGGAGAAGTTTTTTTTCCCTGTCTGGAGACACTGACAATTAAAGGCACAGAGAGAAAAAGCTTTCTGTGCTATAACCCTTTGTTGTAATCTACAGAAAGCGACTTCTTAACCCTGAGTGGGGTCTGGTCTAATCTCCCCACCTGCATCATCAGTGGTTTCCTAAGAGGTCACTCTGACTTGTGAGTATATTGTATTTACTCTATCATCTCTTCCTCTACCACCAGTACATACTGCCCCATATTGGGCTCTCGGAGTCCCTCTTTTGTTTTATCTTACAAGCTGCCTTCTATTCATGACTTCAGCCACCAGTGCAATGGTCTATTCGGGAGCCTGCAACTGGAAACACCAGCATGCCAGTCCTGTGGCCCCAGCAGAAGCTTCACAGGCTCCCATTGGTTAACAGTAGACCAATGGGAATCATCCTTCCCCGGGGAGGATTTTGATTGGTCTATGACTCAGTGAACCAATGAGAATCCTCCCTGGGGATGGACAATTGTTATTGGTTTATTGCAACCAATGGGAGCCTGCGATGCATCACCTGGAGCTCTGGGATCTGTATCCCAGCATGTATTCCATGCAGGCACCCGATTGGATGAGGACAGGTGGGCACCTTGCGTAACACACGATGAGCAGCCTAGTGAGAACGGACACGGTCTGTTCTCATAGGTTAGCATTGATTCCGCCAGTCTCTGTTACCATCCATTGCGTCCAGTCGACCCTGAAAACTCACGTGAGACCCATTCTTGCATTCCGCTTGTCAGAACGCACCAAACGGAGATCCATAATGAATGGCCTGATGTGAACAGATCCTAATGGCTTACATAGAATCTGCTTGCATCCCGCCCAGTCTGTTGCGCCCTGCTAAGTGGAATCATTTTTATGCCAGTGTTAAAGGGAACCTGAACTGAGTAAAATTATTTAAAATAAACACATGACGTAGCTGCAAATGAATATTACATACTTACCTTGCCGTCAGTTCTTCTCAGAAGCTCACCATTTTCTTCTTACAGTGATCCCTTCCAGTTCTGACAATATTTTGCCAAACCTGCACGGTGGTGTAGTGGTTAGCGCTCTCGCCTTGCAGCGCTGGGTCCCCGATTCGAATCCCAGCCAGGGCACCATCTGCATGGAGTTTGGATGTTCTCCCCATGTCTGCGTGGGTTTCCTCCGGGTATTCCGGTTTCCTCCCACATCCCAAAAACATACAGAATAAGTTAATTAGCTCATCCCTAAATTGGCCCTAGACTACAGTACTTACACTACATAATATACATACATAGACATATGATAATAGTAGTGATTAGATTGTGAGCTCCTTTGAGGGACAGTTAGTGACAAGTCAATATATATACTGTACAGCGCTTCGTAAGATGTCGGCGCTATATAAATACTAAATAATAATAAAAAATAATAAAATACCAGTTGCTGTCAGTTATATATCAGCAGTTGTCAGTTACAACTGAATGTGCAAGGTAATGTCCATGTTTCCCTACGGCTCAAGTGGCTGGATTGTGTAACGGTTAAGGGCTCTGCCTCTGAGACGTGAGACCAGAGTTCAAAACTCGGCTCTGCCTGTTCAGTAAGCCAGCACCTATTCAGTAGGACAGGGGTACTTCTAGACATTTTGTCACTGCAGGCAAGAAAACCTGTTGCACCCCCCCCCCCCCTCACATAACGCCAACCCTTATTCCACCCCCACCCCGTGCCCCCCACCACACACATACGCAAACAAGTATACTGTAATTATGAAGTTCCTAATTTGATGTGCTTTTGATACTTTCAGTAAGAGACAAATAAGGCACATTCTTGGAACAATACCTTAAGTATAAATAAATATAATGCACAAAATTGGAATGCTATCAAACATCGTAGTGGAAAATGAGCACCGCGATTTACATGTTATTGTGGTACTCTAGCGATTAGAAAAACGGCTGCGATCCGCTTTTTGAATCGGATTGCAGCCAGTGGAAAAGGGCCCTAACAACTTTGCCCACAGTGCCCACCTACACCTAGTGACAGTCACTCAAACCAATTCACAACACACTCCCCCCCCCCCCCTTCCCACAGCTGCCTGTCATAGAGGTGCAGCGAAGGCGGCCAGCAGCATGATTTAATGAATGAAAAAAACACAACTGGCTGGCTGTAGTAGCAGCCGCGGCAAGCGGCCCCCCTGCGTTGCACCCCTTCCCCTCCCATGGTACTCCAGGCGAACATTTGGAGTTGCCTGGTGGTTGAGACACCCCTGCAGTAGGAGACCTTAGGCAAGTCTTCCTAACACTGCTACTGCCTATAGAGCGCGTCCTAGTGGCTGCAGCTCTGACGCTTTGAGTCCGCCAGGAGAAAAGCGCTATGTAAGTGTCTTTGTCAAGTGGTTGATATTACAGTAACAGTAACAGTGTGCTGACCAGGAAGCTGTTATGGGGTAATTGACCATTTTCAAAATGGAGGACAGAGAATTCCATGCATCACAGTGGACAAACAAGATGCAGGAGAGGAGAAAGAGATTGGGGAGTAGACTACACAGGAGGTAAGTATGAGGTGTTTATGTTTATTTTGACTTTCAATTTTCAGTTCAGGTTCTCTTTAAAGGAGACTCTGTCCCTGCACTACTGTCCGAGTCCTTTCTTGCGCACATGCAGAAGATTGTGTGCCAAGAGACCTGCTTCACTAGGTCAAAAAAAAGAAGTATACAGTATAAAGTAAAGGCTAACATGGCCGTATTTACCATAAGGCACTGTAGGCGCGTGCCTACAGGCGCCTGATGATGGAAAGGCGGCTCACGCCCCTCTCCTAGCTCCTCCTCCTTCCCTTTGCAGAGTCCCGAGCAGAGTGTAAATGAGAGGTTACTCACCCTGCTCTCAGCATTCCACTAACCAGATCTCCCTTCAGTCGGGGGCACCTCTAGCTATTTAATACTGAGGTTCCTCTAGCTACTTAATACTTGTAGGCGCCTCTAGCTACTTAGGGTACTGCTGGCTACCTAATACTAAGGGGCACCTGTAGCTACCTACGACAGGCAAGGGAAATAAGGGCTGGTGCGCAACAAGAGCGCTTCTGAGCGCTTTTAAAAACGCTAGGGCTTTGAAAAGCGCTTGGCTCATGTATCTGAATGGGATGGAGCACACCAGAGCGATGCAATTTTCTCCCAAATGCAAATGTGGGTCCTGCAGCATTTCTGTGCTTTCAGAGGCAATTCAGCCTCAATGTAAAGTATAGGAAAGTGGAAAATCGCTCTGAAAAGCGCTAGAGCAGAGCGATTTTCCAAGTGTTTTTGTCTCAGAAGCAGTTCAGCTCCAGCTCTACTGTAACAAAAAAATAAAAAAAACGCTACACTAAAACGCTCTGAAAATCGCTAGGCACAAGCCTAGAATTGCTTTAAAAATTCACTTCAAAAAGCACCGATTGCTTGCAGTTAGTGTTGGGCGAACATCTAGATGTTCGGGTTCGGGCCGAACAGGCCGAACATGGCCGCGATGTTCGGGTGTTCGACCCGAACTCCGAACATAATGGAAGTCAATGGGGACCCGAACTTTTGTGGTTTGTAAAGCCTCCTTACATGCTACATACCCCAAATTTACAGGGTATGTGCACCTTGGGAGTGGGTACAAGAGGAAAAAAAAATTTAGCAAAAAGAGCTTATAGTTTTTGAGAAAATCGATTTTAAAGTTTCAAAGGGAAAACTGTCTTTTAAATGCGGGAAATGTCTGTTTTCTTTGCACAGGTAACATGCTTTTTGTCGGCATGCAGTCATAAATGTAATACATATAAGAGGTTCCAGGAAAAGGGACCGGTAATGCTAACCCAGCAGCAGCACACGTGATGGAACAGGAGGAGGGTGGCGCAGGAGGAGAAGGCCACGCTTTGAGACACAACAACCCAGGCCTTGCATGAGGACAAGAAGCGTGCGGATAGCATGCTTTGTACCACCATGCAGTCATAAATGTAATAAAGATAAGTGGTTCAATAAACAGGGACCACGCGGCAACGCTAACCCAGCAGCAGCACACGTGATGGAACAGGAGGAGGCGCAGGAGGAGAAGGCCACGCTTTGTGAGACACAACAACCCAGGCCTTGCATGAGGACAAAAAGCGTGCGGATAGCATGCTTTGTACCGCCATGTAGTCATAAATGTAATAAAGATAAGAGGTTCAATAAACAGGGACCACGCGGCAACGCTAACCCAGCAGCAGCAGCAGCAGCAGCACACGTGATGGAACAGGAGGAGGCGCAGGAGGAGAAGGCCACGCTTTGTGAGACACAACAACCCAGGCCTTGCATGAGGACAAAAAGCGTGCGGATAGCATGCTTTGTACCGCCATGTAGTCATAAATGTAATAAAGATAAGAGGTTCCATAAACAGGGACCACGCGGCAACGGTAACCCAGCAGCAGCAGCAGCAGCAGCAGCACACGTGATGGAACAGGAGGAGGCGCAGGAGGAGAAGGCCACGCTTTGTGAGACACAACAACCCAGGCCTTGCATGAGGACAAAAAGCGTGCGGATAGCATGCTTTGTACCGCCATGTAGTCATAAATGTAATAAAGATAAGAGGTTCCATAAACAGGGACCACGCGGCAACGGTAACCCAGCAGCAGCAGCAGCAGCAGCAGCACACGTGATGGAACAGGAGGAGGCGCAGGAGGAGAAGGCCACGCTTTGTGAGACACAACAACCCAGGCCTTGCATGAGGACAAAAAGCGTGCGGATAGCATGCTTTGTACCGCCATGTAGTCATAAATGTAATAAAGATAAGAGGTTCCATAAACAGGGACCGGCAACGGTAACCCAGCAGCAGCAGCAGCAGCAGCAGCAGCAGCACACGTGATGGAACAGGAGGAGGCGCAGGAGGAGAAGGCCACGCTTTGTGAGACACAACAACCCAGGCCTTGCATGAGGACAAAAAGCGTGCGGATATAGCAGCAATGCTTTTTGCCGCCATGCAGTCATAAATGTAATACAGATGAGAGGTTCAATAAACAGGGACCGGAAACGCTAAACCATCCCAGATGTTCATCGGTCATGTTACTTGGTTGGGGTCCAGGAGTGTTGCGTAGTCGTTTCCAATCCAGGATTGATTCATTTTAATTTGAGTCAGACGGTCTGCATTTTCTGTGGAGAGGCGGATACGCCGATCTGTGATGATGCCTCCGGCAGCACTGAAACAGCGTTCCGACATAACGCTGGCTGCCGGGCAAGCCAGCACCTCTATTGCGTACATTGCCAGTTCGTGCCAGGTGTCTAGCTTCATGCCCGGTTTCAGGTCCAGCGGTGCCAGCCACAAATCCGTCTGTTCCTTTATTCCCCTCCAAATTTCCTCCCCTGTGTGCTGCTTATCCCCAAGGCAGATCAGCTTCAGCAACGCTTGCTGACGCATGCCAACAGCTGTGCTGCACTGCTTCCACGATCCTACTGCTGCTGGTGCTGGGTTAGCATTTCCGGATGAGGTACAGCTTTGAGATGCGTTGGAGGAGAAGGAGTCAGAGAGGTAGGTGCTGCTGTTGTTATCCAGCTGTTTGCGGCGTGGGCAACACCCGCGCCGTAGCAGGTGAGGAATCGCTGCCAGGCTCCACAAGGTTCACCCAGTGCGCGGTAAGGGAGATGTATCGACCCTGGCCGAACGCACTCGTCCAGGTGTCAGTGGTGAGGTGAACCTTGCAGGCAACGGCATTCTTCAAGCTTCGGGTTATTTAGCTGACCACGTGCTCATGCAACTCAGGCACTGCAGAGCGCGCAAAGTGGTAGCGGCTGGGAACAACGTAACGTGGGATGGCCACTGACATCATGCCCTTGAAGCTGTTTGTCTCCACCACTCGATATGGCAGCATTTCGCAGGCCAGAAGCTTGGCTATGCTGGCTGGCTGTTACTGCCACGGCCCGGGGGTCATTTGCTGGCAATTTCCTCTTGTGCTCAAACATCTCAGAGACAGACAACTCAACCGTAGCGCTGCACACCGAAGGGCTGTTGGTTGTTGTGTTTGATGAACACTGGGAGACCTCAAGAGCACTAGTCCGGAAAGTGACAGTGTCAGCATCGTCTGATGTTTGTGAATGTTGTGAACCACGCAATGGCTGGGCTACTGCTGCTGCTGAGGCGGGTCTGGTGGTGAGTCTGGTGAACCCAAGGGAGGCAGTGTTGCTGGTGGTACCCTGTCCTGCCGCGTTTGCCCACAGAGTGGGATGTTTGGATAGAATGTGGCGGCTCATGCTGGTGGTGGAGAGGTTGTTAATACTTTTCCCCCTGCTCAGGCGGGTCTTGCACACCTTGCAAATCGCCATGGTAACATCCTCAGTGCAGTCTTCAAAGAAAGCCCAGACTTTAACTGGCTGAGGACTCGGACCTCGTGCGTGATGTGCTGGTGCTGCTTAACCCACTGCTGGACGCTTGAGAGGTCATCCAAGTAATTATCTGGTCCTGTTCTTTTGGATCTGTGAGGGTTGTTGTCCTGGACAACATGGGCAGTATTGAGTGGGTTTTCTTGGGTGCTCCCCTGTGGCCTGTACGTGAACCGTCAGGGGAAACACCTCTTCCCTTGCCCCTCCCTCTTTCACCGGATTTCTTCCTCATTTCACTTATCCTTAAAGTACACGCTGACTGGCAGCAGTACAGTGGCAGTACAGAAATGCTATACAGTGGTGGGTGAGCGGTGTACCACTATTGTCAGCAGTGACACAGAGCACAATGCTATACAGTGGCGGGTGAGCGGTGTACTACTGTTCCCAGCAGACACAGAGTGGAAGTAAACACAATGCTATATAGTGTGGCTGAGCCGTGTACACAGAGTGGCATTAAACACAATGCTATATAGTCTGCTATATAGTCACCCCGAACAGGGTGATGTTCTGCAGAACCCGAACAGTGGCAAACACTGTTCGCCCAACACTACTGGGAGGGAACGCAGATTTTAGTACCTAAACACACGATACAACATGTTTTCCGGGGTCGGACTCTGAGGCACATACAGATGGTCCCGATCATCATCCTCATCATACAACTCTTCTCCTGAGTCTGACCCACCCACCACCTCTGCCACCCCAACATCCCCAGACACAGACCCCTCATCGTCCTCAACATTAACTTGGGATGCTGGCCTGAGCCAGACCTCCTCCTCCACATCAGGCCCCATCATCTCCTCAATGGCAGCCCTCATTAATCGCTCTGGCGACGGACTGATGGACACAACGTTCTCCTCCGGGGAGGGCTGCTGCTGACCACTGGCTGCTGGGGTGGATGTTATAGCTTGCGTGGGGCGTTGGCTGTTGCTGTTGTTGGGAGTGCTGCTCACAGCGGAGGTCTCTGGGGAACTCATGTTGAGCTCATATAGTGGTTGACGGTGAGTGGAGTATTACTGATCCCAGCAATATACACACTGACTGGCAGAGTACGCAATGCTATATAGTGTGGCTGAGCGGTGTACACAGAGTGGCAGTAAACACAATGCTATATAGTCTGGCTGAGCGAGCGGTGTACTACTGTTCCCAGCAGAATCAGAGTGGCAGTAAACAATGGTATATAGTCTGGCTGAGCGGTGTACACAGAGTGTCAGTAAACAATGGTATATAGTCTGGCTGAGCGAGCGGTGTACTACTGTTCCCAGCAGAATCAGAGTGGCAGTAAACAATGGTATATAGTCTGGCTGAGCGGTGTACACAGAGTGTCAGTAAACAATGGTATATAGTCTGGCTGAGCGGTGTACACACAATGCTATATAGTCTGCTATATAGTGTCAGTAAACAATGGTATATAGTCTGGCTGAGCGAGCGGTGTACTACTGTTCCCAGCAGAATCAGAGTGGCAGTAAACAATGGTATATAGTCTGGCTGAGCGGTGTACACAGAGTGTCAGTAAACAATGGTATATAGTCTGGCTGAGCGAGCGGTGTACTACTGTTCCCAGCAGAATCAGAGTGGCAGTAAACAATGGTATATAGTCTGGCTGAGCGGTGTACACAGAGTGTCAGTAAACAATGGTATATAGTCTGGCTGAGCGAGCGGTGTACTACTGTTCCCAGCAGAATCAGAGTGGCAGTAAACAATGGTATATAGTCTGGCTGAGCGGTGTACACAGAGTGTCAGTAAACAATGGTATATAGTCTGGCTGAGCGGTGTACACACAATGCTATATAGTCTGCTATATAGTGTCAGTAAACAATGGTATATAGTCTGGCTGAGCGAGCGGTGTACTACTGTTCCCAGCAGAATCAGAGTGGCAGTAAACAATGGTATATAGTCTGGCTGAGCGGTGTACACAGAGTTTCAGTAAACAATGGTATATAGTCTGGCTGAGCGGTGTACACAGAGTGTCAGTAAACAATGGTATATAGTCTGGCTGAGCGGTGTACACAGAGTGGCAGTAAACACAATGCTATATAGTCTGGCTGAGCGAGCGGTGTACTACTGTTCCCAGCAGAATCAGAGTGGCAGTAAACAATGGTATATAGTCTGGCTGAGCGGTGTACACAGAGTGTCAGTAAACAATGGTATATAGTCTGGCTGAGCGGTGTACACAGAGTGTCAGTAAACAATGGTATATAGTCTGGCTGAGCGGTGTACACAGAGTGGCAGTAAACACAATGCTATATACTCTGGCTGAGCGAGCGGTGTACTACTGTTCCCAGCAGACACAGAACAGTGAACAGAATGCTATATAGTGTGGCTGAGCGAGCGGTGTACCACTATTCCCAGCAGACACAGAACAGTGAACAGAATGCTATATAGTGTGGCTGAGCGGGCGGTGTACCACTATTCCCAGCAGACACAGAACAGTGAACAGAATGCTATATAGTGTGGATGAGCGAGCGGTGTACCACTATTCCCAGCAGACACAGAACAGTAAACAGAATGCTATATAGTGTGGCTGAGCGAGCGGTGTACCACTATTCCCAGCAGACACAGAACAGTGAACAGAATGCTATATAGTGTGGCTGAGCGAGCGGTGTACCACTATTCCCAGCAGACACAGAACAGTGCACAGAATGCTATATAGTGTGGCTGAGCGAGCGGTGTACCACTATTCCCAGCAGACACAGAACAGTAAACAGAATGCTATATAGTGTGGCTGAGCGAGCGGTGTACCACTATTCCCAGCAGACACAGAACAGTAAACAGAATGCTATATAGTGTGGCTGAGCGAGCGGTGTACCACTATTCCAAGCAGACACAGAACAGTGAACAGAATGCTATATAGTGTGGCTGAGCGAGCGGTGTACCACTATTCCCAGCAGACACAGAGTGGCAGTAAACAGAATGCTATATAGTGTGGCTGAGCGAGGTACACAGAGTGGCAGTAAACAGAATGCTATATAGTGTGGCTGAGCAAGCGGTGTACTACTATTCCCAGCAGACACAGAGTGGCAGTAAACAGAATGCTATATAGTGTGGCTGAGCGAGGTACACAGAGTGGCAGTAAACAGAATGCTATATAGTGTGGCTGAGCAAGCGGTGTACTACTGTTCCCAGCAGTGACACAATGACAGGGGGGACCCTGGCTAGCGTGGCTGGAGCGCGAACTACCCTGCCTGCCTACCCAAAGCTAAACCCACAGACAAATGGCGGAGATATGACGTGGTTCGGGTATTTATTTACCCGAACCACGTGACCGTTCGGCCAATCAGAGCGCGTTCGGGTCCGAACCACGTGACCCGTTCGGCCAATCACAGCGCTAGCCGAACGTTCGGGGAACGTTCGGCCATGCGCTCTTAGTTCGGCCATATGGCCGAACGGTTTGGCCGAGCACCGTCAGGTGTTCGGCCGAACTCGAACATCACCCGAACAGGGTGATGTTCTGCAGAACCCAAACAGTGGCGAACACTGTTCGCCCAACACTACTTGCAGTTACGCTAGCGCTTTTTGGTGTGCACTGGCCCTAAGGGAGAAGTAGCAGCTGGGACAGGCAGCACACTTGCAGTGCGGTTCGGTGGGGGTTTGTAGGTTCATGGAGAGTGAAGTCTAGGGTGCCAGGACATCTGTGCCTATAGGCTCCTGTGATGTAAATCCCGGCCTGCATGCATGGAGGGCGGAGTCTAGGGTGCCAGGACATCTGTGCCTATAGGCTCCTGTGAGGTAAATCCGGGCCTGCATGCATGGAAGGCGGAGTCTAGGATGCCAGGACATCTGTGCCTATAGGCTCCTGTGATGTAAATCCCGGCCTGCATGCATGGAGGGCGGAGTCTAGGGTGCCAGGACATCTGTGCCTATAGGCTCCTGTGAGGTAAATCCGGGCCTGCATGCATGGAAGGCGGAGTCTAGGATGCCAGGACATCTGTGCCTATAAGCTCCTGTGATGTAAATCCCGGCCTGCATGCATGGAGGGCGGAGTCTAGGGGGCCAGGACATCTGTGCCTATAGGCTCCTGTGAGGTAAATCCGGGCCTGCATGCATGGAGGGCGGAGTCTAGGGTGCCAGGACATCTGTGCCTATAGGCTCCTGTGATGTAAATCCGGGCCTGCATGCATGGAGGGCGGAGTCTAGGGTGCCAGGACATCTGTGCCTATAGGCTCCTGTAATGCAAATCTGGGCCTGAAGGCCAAGCACTACCTTTCTGCTGTGTTATAACTGAAAGTAAGGCTTTGTTCACATCTAAAATCAAAATCGCTGACGGCAGCGATTTTAGATTTTTATTGTGCATTTTTTTCTCCTTTCCCTCCTCGCTTAGCTGCGCGCTGTGATTTTGTATAAACCCCTTTTCAAAGCTGCGATTAGTTTTTTGACTCCCTGTACTTATTCTTAAAAGCGCTGGGGAAATCGTTATACAAAGCGCTTTTTGAAGCACTTTGCGATTTCCCTATACCTTCTATTGAGGAAAAACGCTCAGAAAATGGTACAGGCAGCGCTTTACTGAGCGGATCTGAAACAAACTGCTCAGATGTGAACTCTCTCATGGGGAATCATTGCGCAAGCGTTTTAGGGCGATTTTCAAAAACGCCGGCACTTGAAAAAGTGTCAAAAACGCCCTAGGTGTGAACAAGACCTAAGTCCATCCTTTTACAATAAATTTGACTTAGGGCTGGTTCACACGGACGTCTGCGCGGCGTCGCGTTTGATGACGTGCGGCGGCTGCTCTGTCAGGCTTTCAGCAGCCTCCGCGTCGTGTTCGGATGCGGTTGCGTTTTTTCTTCCCCTAGAGGGACATTACCCGTCGCGGTTGGCCACCCCTGGAAGCGACATGTAGCTTCCAGGGGCACCTCGAACGCAAGCGAAAATCGGGACCCGAACGCCGCGTTCAGGTAAACGCGTGCAAAAGCTTGGTGCAAACGCTCCCATTCACTTGAATGGGAGCATTTAACGCGACATTCCGAACACTTGCGGTAAACGCTCCGCAAGCGTCCGTCTGAACCAGCCCTTACTTTATACATTTTGGCACCTCCTATGGACTCTCACTACTGAACACTGATAGCGCACCCCCCGAGGTCTCAGACTAAAGCTTTCAGTGTTTGCGGTAAAATCAACAACAGCGTGTAGCATAAACAGCGGCCTGGACGCTCCTAAAACATCCAGAACATTTGGGCGGCCGCAATAACTAAATTATGCTGTTGAACTGCGGCACGTGCAGAAATACCCAGCACATTATCTGAATATATTTCTTTAACGTCCTGCGGAGCTCCCTGCCAGGGTGAGATATGTCCGGGCTGCCGTTCATACTGGCAAGTGATGTCACAGCGGGCAACGTGATTAAATTGTCACAATGAGCCAGCGACAGGGAGAAAATATATTAAGTCTGATGCAGGCCAAGGAAAGAGGCAAAAACAGGATTTTCAGAGGCGAGATCAGCTGCCGTGGCAGACGGCGCTTAAACCCCTCCAAAATACGACTCGGCCGCTCTGAAGGTCAGTAAACATTTTTTATTTATACCTTCGATTATTCCGTTATTTGTCGGAGAGAATAGAACGCCGGGACCAGACATTTCTTCAAACTTTCACCAGAGGGAGGAAACAAAACAAAAGGGCACCGGAGATAAAAATAATCCTCAGCCGTACATCTCAGAGAGGCCAAGGTAAGAGAACCTGTGGTGGGCTTTCTGTGAGGGCATCTCTTACATTCTTAAAGTTACCTTTTTGACTACAGCTTAACTTTCTCGTTGTGGGTTATAAAGCAAACCTGAAGCGGAAATAAACTTATGAAATAGTGAATTGTATGTGTAGTACAGCAAAGAAATAGAATATTAGTAGCAAAGATACGAGTCTCATATTGTTTTCCAGTTCAGGAAGAGTTAAAAAAAAAATCTATTGTTTTCTATGCAAAAGAGCTTCTCTGAGCTCTTCCACCCACGGGTGGAATACAGTCTGGTTTTCTGAAGCACTTCCATGGCCAAGAAACAATGAGACAGCTCGAGATAAGGTTTTACTACAGGACAGTTCAAAGGGTCATTTTTTCTGTTTTGTTTTATAGCTTAACCCTCTGGGCGATACAATTATATCGCCCAGGAGGTGGCGCAGCACTATTTTTTTTAAATTTTTTGTTTTTTAAATCATGTAGCGAGCCCAGGGCTCGCTACATGATAGCCGCAGCGCAGCGGCATCCCCCCACCCACTCCGATCGCCTTCGGCGATCAGAGTAAGCAGGAAATCCCGTTCAGAACGGGATTTCCTGCTGGGCTTCCCCGGTCGCCATGGCGACGGGGCGGGATGACGTCACCGACGTCTTGGACGTCGTGACGTCAGAGGGAGTCCCGATCCACCCCTCAGCGCTGCCTGGCCTGATTGGCCAGACTGCGCAAGGGGTCGGGGAGGGGGGGGGGGGTCTGCGCGGCACGGCGAGCGGCGGCGGATTGGCGGCGAGCGGAGGCGATCGGAAGATACACGCAGCTAGCAAAAAACGTGTAACAAAAAAAAATTATGCAAATCGGCCCACCAGGGCCTGAGAAATCCTCCTGCGCGATATACCCCGAGCTCGGCTCGGGATTATCGCTCAGGAGGTTAAAAGACAGAATGTGGTTTAAAATTGAAACTGTGACAGAATGATGCAATGTTATAAAAAAAAAAAGCTATATAACTGAAAATAAAAGTATGAAACTCTTTTCTTCGCTACTAATGTTCTATTTCTTGTACTATTTGCTGTACTACACATACAATTCATTGGCTCATACTTTTTTTTTTCGCTACAGGTTTCCTTTAAGGATTGCCTTTTATAGACAAACCCCCCCCCCCCACCCCACACACACACACACACACACACACACACACACGCACGCACGCACGCACGCACGCACGCACGCACACACACACACACACACACACACACACACACAAAACAGAATATCATCTACTGGATATCCTTGTTTGGGTGTTTTTTTACTTCTTCTGAGTAATTATTAGAGTAGGACTCTGTGGAAGTGGTGAAATATCTTCTACAACCTTGACAATTATAATAAGGTATACTTTACCCATGCATGTCTTATGTTAAATTCAAGGAATACTCTTCTTATCACAGCTCATACAATAAAGTCATACCTGACTCTTAAATGACACCCGAAGTGACATGTGACATGATGAGATAGACATGTGTATGTACAGTGCCTAGCACACAAATAACTAGGCTGTGTTCCTTTTTTTCTTTGTCTGCCTGAAAGAGTTAAACATCAGGTATGTAAATGGCTGACTCAGTCCTGACTCAGACAGGAAATGACTACAGTGTGACCCTCACTAATAAGAAATTCCAACTATAAAACACTTTCCTGGCAGAAAATAGATTCTGACAGCAGGAAAGAGATAAAAAGGCTCAATAGTTCATAGATTTTATCTCTGACATACTTCAATAAATGTGTCATTGAACAAAAACAATAAAACAGTTAAAACTTAAAAAGTAGATTTAAACATAAAATAAAACTGTGGAATATTTTAAAAAGTCGTTTTTAGGAGAAGTAAGATAGATACAATAGTTTATTTCATTAGTTTATTTTCACCTCAGGTGTCCTTTAAAGGGATATATTACAAAGTCACAGCAAAGTCCCCGTTATGCAGAACTCTTTGGAATTTGCAATTGGAAGTCTCAACTAACTGGCATGCCTGGGGGATAACGGGGACTGTAGTTTTGGGCAGGTTTGGAGGCATTTTGAATACTTACTGAGCCTCCAGTGATGTCTAGCATCCTAGAGGCTTTCCGGCGCCGCACACATGATCATAATTAAAATGCTTCATTTGGCATTGACTTGTAACTTTTGTGAAATATCGCTTCATGTGAAAATGTAAAAAAAAGTGTGCCCATTGACTTCAATGCATTTGGTGAGAATGAATTTTTGGTGTGCCTGCATCGCAGTATTACATTTACAACTATAACAGGGGGACACTAACTGACTCGGAGCAGTATAGGGGAACACCGTAGCCTAGGAATCTTGCAAGGAAGCACTATTAACATAACTAATTGGGGACACGATAGGTGACGTTACTACTTAGAAAACACTAGTAAGGAACACTACAGCTTAGGATCCTAGCAAGGGGAACATTATAGGGGAACACTATCTTAGGCAGCAGCAGTGGAGCACTATAACAGGGGGCATTATTGGGTACTGTAACTCAGGACACTAGCAGAGGAGCACTAATACTGGGCACTAGTCCGGTAACACTATAACTGTGTGCACTGTAGGGATGTACTGTAGCTCAGGACAATAGCTGGGTAACACTATAACTGGGGACACTATAGCTTAAAACACTAGCAGGGGAGCACTATAGCTGGGGAAACAATAGGGTATACTATAGCCTAGGACAACACTAGCAGGGGAACACTATAACTGGAGGCACTATATGTATAGCTTAGGAGGACACTAGCAGGAGAGCACCAAACAGGGGGACTAGCTGGGTAACACTATAACTGTAGGGATATACTATCGGGAAGGGGGGCACTATAACTTGGGGCACAATAGAGGTATATTATCAGGGAAACACTATAACTGTGGGCACTCTAGGGGCATTCAGTAGTTTAGGACACTAGCAGAGGAGTTTGATAGCATGCTGTGCAGGCTCCTTTTAAACATGTGTGATTAGTGAAATGAGCCTTAGCTAGTGAAAAATACAAATTGGGTTCTGGCCACACAACCCAGCACCTGGGCCCAACCCTCTTATCCTCACGCATGTACTGAACCTCCAGGGCTGCTACCTCTGGTTCTTTCCCATAATCCTTTGCTAGCGAAACAGTCTGTGCTGCTGCGTCACAGAATAGCAGCTAGACTTCTCCTTTGTCAGGAATAATATTGTTTTTTCCCCACTATGTGCAACTGATAAATGTTTTATAGCACCAGCTAAGCAGAGAACGCAGACCGCGATGTGTTTTGCTCCCTTTGTCTTCGGCGTATAAAAGTAAGAATGATTCACACGCTAGACTCCTAATGACCGGGATTTATAAGAGCAGCCAATGATATCATGACAGATAGTAACTAAACGCAAACCGCCGAGGCGTAAACTGCGGGTTCAGAGCCCGGCCACGTAAACCGTCACCCACATTCCATCTACCAAATCACCGTTATTGGTTCGCTCATAAACCAGTCTCGTGAAAATAATTCCTGCCCCGTCCTAAAAACGAGAAAGAGAAAAAAAACGGGCAAAGAGGAGCTTCCTGAGATAGACGGACGGCGCGCCAACCTGTCGCTAACTGGCAGCCATACTGTCTCCTTTTACTGCCATCGGTTTGTTATGTTTATGGCGCTTTTTGTGAAATGTAAAACACAAAGCGAATAGGAGAAGTTATAGAATGTTTTATTCATTTCTACAGCTGTCTGTGATTTTATGTCATTTTTATATGATTCTTTGTTCATCACGGTTTCAGTTTTTTTTCCCGGTAAGTGATTACAGGTTTATTTCCAGAGCTGACGAAGCGCGGACACATTTTTATGTACATTTATAAAGTATACTTTGGCATTCATTATTATTATTGTTATTATCATATAGACATATCTGTGTAGCAATGGGATTTTCAACATTGTTCAGCTGAATATCCTGAGCAACTTAGATTGCTAACTGCCCTGAGGGGAGGTCCCTAATCTACCCCGATTTATGATAGATTTGTTTTTTTTTTGTGAGAGAAGTGGAAAATGTGGGCACGATCGCGGCAACAGAATTTTTCAGCACCACCTTAAAGGATACCCGAAGTGACATGTGACATGATGAGATAGACATGTGTATGTACAGTGCCAAGCACACAAATAACTATGCTGTGTTCCTTTTTTTCTTTCTCTGCCTGAAAGAGTTAAATATCAGGAATGTAAGTGGCTGACTCAGTCCTGACTCAGACAGGAAGTGACTACAGTGTGACCCTCACTGATAAGAAATTCCAACTATAAAACCCTTTCCTAGCAGAAAATGGCTTCTGAGAGCAATAAAGAGATAAAAGGGGGAATTTCTTATCAGTGAGGGTCACACTGTAGTCACTTCCTGTCTGAGTCAGGACTGAGTGGCAGTGGCTGGAAGGTGTAATGGTTAAGGGCTCTGCCTCTGACATGGGAGACCAGGGTTCAAATCTCGGCTCTGCCTGTTCAGTAAGCCAGCACCTATTCAGTAGGAGACCTTTGGCAAGTCTCCCTAACACTGCTACTGCCTATAGAGCGCGCCCTAATGGCTGCTGCTCTGGCGCTTTGAGTCCACCAGGAGAAAAGCGCAATATAAATGTTATTTGTCTTGTCTTGACTTACATACTTGATATTTAACTCTTTCAGGCAGATAAAGAAAAAAAGGAACACAGCAGTTATTTGTGTGCTAGGCACTGTACATTCCCATGTCTATCTCATCATGCCACTTCGGGTATGCTTTAAAAATAGCAATTACTGGCTCCGTCCTGTAAATTTGGGGTCGGGGGAACCAGAAAAAATATCACCCCCAAAGGCACCAGAACATAATAGTAGCAGTGGAGATGTGAGACTGTGTAGCGGAGCTCTGAAGAGACAGTGGACTGTACAGTATACAGTGGGGTTACGAGTGCCTATATAGCTGCTCACTGGGAATAGAAGTTCACCAGAGTTTAGCTACACTGTAACGTGTTGGCTGTGGGAGGGTAAATATCATTAGGTGGAGGAGGAGCTTAGTGTAAGGCGTAGATAGCGAGAGGCTAGGAGTGGGATGTTAGAGATTTAACAACATTATTACCTTAAACTGCAGCAGGGGCGTAACGATGGAGGCTGCAAGGGATGCAGCCGCAGGGGGGCCCACTCAGGGACATTTTTGGGAGCATAAATAGTGCATAAGGGGGAACAACTCTTCTAAAATCTACTTAATTTTATTTTTTATTGTCCCTTAGTATGAGATAAGCCTGAACCTGGCATCATTGGCACATCATTACCTCGAGCCGGCATCCACTCTTTGCTGTAAAGTCGTAAATTGCAGAGCTTTGAGTCGGCTGAAGCCTTAGCGGGCGTTTTTACTGAGTAATAGACACTAATACTTATCACGGATGCTCAGCTCATCGAATCACGCAGGACAAGCGTCTAAAAACAGACAGATATTAACTCGGAGACGATTCTTCTCCCCGGATGACAGATGTCAATCAGAGCAGGAGAGTGCTAGCGTTCCTGACTGTTTTGTCAGCCGCTGTCACCGCCAACCCCATCCAGTGGTATATATTAGCATATACAATGCCTCCTTAATCACGCTGCCGCTGCTTGCTTTACCACGCCGAAAGTTTTTCTGTGGTTGCTGAAATAATTCACAGCATCTGAACTGCCACCCAAAGAAGAGCCGCCTTTGTTTAGAGTATTGTCTGTAATGCAGAATGAGAAATGAGGACGTGTGTGTGCGCATGTGTGCAGCGTGTGTGTGTGTGTATGTGTGCGTGCGTGTGTGTATGCAGCGTGTGTGTATGTGTGCGTGTGTGTGTATGTGTGCGTGTGTGTACGTGCGTGCGTGTATGTGTGCAGTGTGTGAAGGGTGTGTGTGTGTGCGCGTGTATGTGTGCGTGTGTATACGTACATGTGTGTGTATGTGTGCAGTGTGCGCAGGGTGTGTGTGTGCAGCGTGTGTGTATGTGTGCAGTGTGTGTGTGTGCGTGCGTGTGTGTGTGCGTGCGTGTGTGTGTATGTGTGCAGTGTGCGCAGGGTGTGTGTGTGCGTGCGTGTGTATGTGTGCAGTGTGCGCAGGGTGTGTGTGTGCAGCGTGTGTGTATGTGTGCAGTGTGTGCAGGGTGTGTGTGTGCGTGCGTGTGTGTGTATGTGTGCAGTGTGCGCAGGGTGTGTGTGTGCAGCGTGTGTGTGTGTGTGTGTGTGTGTGTATGTGTGCAGTGTGTGCAGGGTGTGTGTGTGTGTGTGTGTGTGTATGTGTGTGCGTGTGTGTGTATGTGTGCAGTGTGCGCAGGGTGTGTGTGTGCAGAGTGTGTGTGTATGTGTGCAGTGTGCGCAGGGTGTGTGTGCAGCGTGTGTATGTGTGCAGTGTGTGCAGGGTGTGTGTGTGCGTGCATGTGTGTGTGTGTGTGTGTATGTGTGCAGTGTGTGCAGGGTGTGTGTGTGCGTGCGTGTGTGTGTGCGTGCGTATGTGTGCAGTGTGCGCAGGGTGTGTGTGTGCAGAGTGGGTGTGTGTGTGTATGTGTGCAGTGTGCGCAGGGTGTGTGTGTGCAGCGTGTGTGTGTATGTGTGCAGTGTGTGTGTGTGCGTGCGTGTGTGTGTGTGTGTATGTGTGCAGTGTGTGCGTGCGTGTTAGTGTTGGGCGAACAGTGTTCGCCACTGTTCGGGTTCTGCAGAACATCACCCTGTTCGGGTGATGTTCGAGTTCGGCCGAACACCTGGTGGTGTTCGGCCAAACTGTTCGGGGTTCGCCCGAACTGTTCAATGCATGGCCGAACATGGCCGAACAGGGCCCCTGTTCGGCCGAATACTGCCCCCCTATGGGGTCGCAGGCATAAGGGGGGAGCATGCCCCGGTCGCGGGGGGGGTCGGAAATTCCCCCCACCCCCTCCGCTAGCGCTCCCCCCTCTGCCCGCTTCCCCATAAAAAAAGTTATAGTACCTGGTGCCTGGTGGCTGGCAGTGGAGTGAGGAGGAGGAGGAGTCCGAGTAGCAGAGTGGCGTTGAGGCCGGGCAGCGGGCGGTTCGGGCGGTTCAGCGCTAGTACCTTGTGGTACTTCCGCCCTTTCTCTGACCTCACGTCCTCTGCGTGATGACGCATACGAGGGTACGCGTGATGCGTACCCTCGTATGCAGAGGACGTGAGGTCAGAGAAAGGGCGGAAGTACCACAAGGGTACTAGCGCTGAACCGCCCGCTGCCCGGCCTCAACGCCACTCTGCTACTCGGACTCCTCCTCCTCCTCACTCCACTGCCAGCCACCAGGCACCAGGTACTATAACTTTTTTTATGGGGAAGCGGGCAGAGGGGGGAGCGCTAGCGGAGGGGGTGGGGGGAATTTCCGACCCCCCCCGCGACCGGGGCATGCTCCCCTCTTATGCCTGCGACCCCATAGGGCCCCCATGTTCGGGGGTCCCATTGACTTCCATTGAGTTCGGCGTTCGGGCCGAACATGCCGAACATCTGGCCCATGTTCGGCCTGTTCGGCCCGAACCCGAACATCCAGGTGTTCGCCCAACACTAGTGCGTGTGTGTGTGTGTATGTGTGCAGTGTGTGCAGGGTGTGTGTGTGTGTGCGTGCGTGTGTGTGTGCGTGCGTGTGTATGTGTGCAGTGTGCGCAGGGTGTGTGTGTGCAGAGTGGGTGTGTGTGTATGTGTGCAGTGTGCGCAGGGTGTGTGTGTGCAGCGTGTGTGTGTATGTGTGCAGTGTGTGTGTGTGCGTGCGTGTGTGTGTGTGTATGTGTGCAGTGTGTGCGTGTGTATGTGTGCAGTGTGTGCAGGGTGTGTGTGTGTGCGTGTGTCGCTATTGTATGTGACCATTGTAATAACTAGAAAAGATTTTTCAGCTCGCTACAGAAAAGTCAGACAATGGAAGTAAAGACAGTGCGAGGCGGATTCATCTGCTAACTTCAGGTTTTCAGCAAAGGGTTGAGAGTTCAGATGTGAGTCAATGTAACAGCCTTCATTTTTTTATTAAAGGGACACTTAAAGAGGAACTGTAGCAAAAATCTTAAAATTTAAAACACATACTAATAAGAAGTACATTTCTCCCAGAGTAAAATGATCCATAAATTACTTTTCTCCTATGTTGCTGTCACTTACAGTAGGTTTAAGAAATCTGACGTTACAGACATATTTTGGGCTAGTCCATCTCTTCATGGGGGATTTTTAGCACGGCCTTTATTCTTTATAAAGACATTCTCTAAAAATGATTTATACAAAAATGCTGGCCAGCCTCCCTGCTCACTGTACACTATTTTGGCAGTTGGATGGAGCAACTGCCATTCACTAAGTGCTTTTAAAAATAAAGAAAACCCCGAGAACCCCCCTATGAAAAGATGGGCTAGTCCAAAATCTGTTGGTAACGTCAGATTTCTACTACCTACTGTAAGTGACAGCAACATAGGAGAAAAGTCATTTATGGCTCATTTTACTTTGGAAGAAACGTACTACTTATTTGGATGTGTTTTAAATTTTAGGATTTTCGTTACAGTTCCTCTTTAAGCCAGGAATAAAAAAATCAGTTTTACATCTACCAGCTCCCTCCAGCCGTCCTGTGCCCTCGCAGTCACTCATGGAGCCTCCGGTCCCCCGCCACCAGCTAGTTTCTTTTTCACTGACAGGCCCGACAGGTCTGGCCACGCGTATTTATTTTTTCTTTGCGTTACCCTCCGCAATAGGATCATGCCCCTGTGCAGGACGATATTGAGGACGGGAACATGAAGAAGGATATGCGTGGCCAGGCCTGCGCAGGCGCAGAAAGGGGACCGGAGGCTCCGTGAGTGACCGCGAGGGCACAGGGACGGCTGCAGGGGGCTGGTAGAAGCCCCAGGCAAGTAAAACTGATTTTTTATTCCTGACTTGAAATGGAATATAAGTATTTCTTCTTTGCTCTAAAAGAGTATTTACAGCATATAATATAGTAACACAATGTTTTTTGTTTTTTTTTGTAAAACAGCATGCAAAAGGTTACATCACAGGACTGACTTTTTCTTCTGCAGGGGCTGCCGCATCTGAACTGTTGATTAGCTTATCTTCTGTATGCATTCTTTACTTGATACAATTAAGTAAACATTATCTGGCTGTGTAGAAACTTATGCTAATGAGTCCTGGGGTGAAAGACAGGTCAGAAATCACTGATGGCTGCATTTAAAACAGAATTACAACAGTTATGAATAAAATGCACCAGCAGCTTTCAAAGTAAATAAACTGAACTTTGGGAAGTTATAATTTATAAATGAATAATAATACTTGTGCACAAAAGCAAATATGAGAATTGTATGGGTCATACAAAGTAGGAAAACACATTTTTGTTGAATATTTTGTCAGAGTTTTAAACCACTTTAAGTGTCCCTTTAAATTAGCCATCTATTTTACTATTATATATTTATATAGGGACTAGTACAAAGGCCTGCTCGTTGAAAAACAGGTTAGGCTTCGGCCGTGACCAACCCGCCATGCGCGCACTGCTGCGATCCACACACATTTTAGTTTAAAGAGGAACCGTGTGTTGCAATATATTTATGTTTAACCCTCCTGGCGGTCTATTAAAAACCGCCAGGGGGCAGCGCAGCAGTTTTTTTTATTATTATTTTTTTTAATTATGTAGCGAGCCTAGGGCTCGCTACATGACAGCCGCTGTGCAGTGGCATCCCCCTACCCTCTTCGATCGCCTCCGGCGATCAAGCCCGTCCGGAAATCCCGTTCTGAACGGGATTTCCATTAGGGCTTCCCCCATCGCCATGGCGCCGGGCAGGATGACGTCACCAACGTCATCTGCGTCGTGACGTCAAAGGGAGTCCCTATCCACCCCTCAGCGCTGCCTGGCACTGATTGGCCAGGCTGCGCAGGGGTCTCGGGGGGGAGAGCGGCGCGGCGGGTAGCGGCGGCGATCGGAGTGCACACGCAGCTAGCAAAGTGCTAGCTGCGTGTAGCAAAAAAAAAAAAATTATGCAAATCGGCCCAGTAGGGCCTGAGAAATCCTCCTGCGCGGCTTACCCCGAACTAAGTTCGGGGTTACCGTCAGGAGGGATAAATGATTTAGTCAGCGTTTTCCCATTATACATTCTAAAATTTATCACAGGTGGTGACATCTTTAGCTTTTGTGAGGTGCAGCTCTGAGGAACGTTAGTTTACTGAGAGTTACAAAGCCAGTAGAAAATATACCTAATCTCCCAGAATGGTCTGTGAGGAAAATTCTACAAAGCTTAACAGCCTGGGTTAAGCATCACTGGCTGGGTACAACTACAGGGCCTCTTTAAGGAGGGGGTGGTAGAGTTACAGAGGCAGCACTAAATAATAATAATTTGTTGCAATGCAAATAAATATCTGAGGTTATTATGTTCATGAAACTAATAGCACACGAAAATAAACAAATTGTTCTGTACTTTTTTTCTTTTCATTATACTCACCAAGGACACCTGGTTATTGAGTTGTTATTGAGTTGTCCAGACAACAATGTAGCTGTATATCGCAGTACAGAGAATGCCCGGGCAGCTTTCCAAACAGCAGTAACATACAGTTATTACACTGACACATAGTTCTTTACATCAGCACTCAAATCTTCTAACTACCAGTCAGGGAGGCAGAACGAGATGCTAAGATTTCTGAGCTGATGCAAAGTTTATGCTAATTTTATGTAATATTAAATCAGCGCAGACTTCAAAAAGAGGCTTACCGGGCTGCAAACACACAGCTGCAGCTGGTAAGCCTCTTTTGTTGTTTGTGTGATAGTGACCACAGAAGCATATAGTATTTGAGCATCATCGTGGTGGAGTCTTAGGGCCCGTTCACACTGCACGCGTTTCCAGCCGTGTTTTGGAAACGCGTGCAGGTGGCCGACACGCACGACATCAGACAGTGCATAGAGTGCACTGTCTGATGTTCACACTGCATGCGTTCCGGACCTGTGCGGTCCGGGAACGCATGCTGCACGCAGATTTGTAAAAACGTGTGGCTGTCCCATTCACTTTTCAGTGATGGGATCGGCCACGCAACACACACAAACGCGGATGGCGTGCGTTCGTACGCGTTGCGTTCCGCACGCATGGCCATCCGCATTTGGGATCTGAACGGACCCTTAGGGCATGTTCCCACTTGTGCCGTGCACAGCAGTGAGACGCCCCGGCACTTCCTGGTCTGCGGGTACGCAGACGAATCCCATCAGCTGGGCCATGCGAAACTATGGGATTTGCAGCCTCCCGCATGGAAACGGATGGCAATGTCGGCCGAATTGCTAGGGCAAGCAATCCGGCTGTCTGTGCCATTGTTTCCTATGGCAGAGTTTACCCGCGCGATTTGCCTGCGGGGAAACTCTGCGGATTCAACGCGGAAACCGCGCTAGTGGAAACAGTAAAGAGGGTCTGAGGAATTTAGTTCCCAAAGAGGGACAGTCAGGAGCTTTTTATTTATTTATAGTATTTATAAAGCGCCAACATATTACAGAGCACAGGACATTAGTTAACCCTCCTGGCGGTATGAAAAATTCCGCCAGGAGGCAGCGCGGCAGTTTTTTTTTTTTTTTTAAATCATGTAGCGAGCCCAGCGCTCGCTACATGATAGCCGCTGCTCAGCGGCATCCCCCCGCCCGCTTCGATCGCCTTCGGCGATCTCCGATCAGGAAATCCCGTTCAAAGAACGGGATTTCCTGGAGGGCTTCCCCCGTCGCCATGGCAACGGGGCGGGATGACGTCACCGACATCAGCGACGTCGTGACGTCATTGGGAGTCCCGATCCACCCCTCGGCGCTGCCTGGCACTGATTTGCCAGGCAGCGCACGGGGTCTGGGGTGGGGGCCGCGCGCCGCAACGGATAGCAGCGATCAGGCGCGGGGCGGCGGTGATCGGTGTGCTGGCGCAGCTAGCAAAGTTCTAGCTGCGTCCAGCAAAAAAAAAAATTAAGAAAATCGGCCGAGCAGGGCCGGAGAAAACCTCCTGCGCGGCCAGGAAGGTTAAAGCGGTTTTAAACTCTGACAAAATATTCAATAAAAATGTGTTTTCCTACTTTGTATAACTCATACAATTGTCATATTTGCTTTTGTGCACAAGTATTATTATTCACTAGCTGATTGCCCGGCGTTGCCCGGGTATGTATTTGGCTGGTGTTGGCTCCGCCTACTTTTTCTAACCCTAACACATAATTACTCACTGACCAAGTTTGTGAGCTTTGCGGTCTTTGGTATCAATGATCTGCTTTGAAATGAAACAAATCTGATTGGCTGTGTGTGGCTCCACCCCTTTTCTGAATTTGAACCCCAGTCACACAATAACCAACTGTACCAGGTTTGAGGCCTGTGCCATTAACAGTTCAAGAATGGTAGCAATTAAATATTCCCCTTGAAAAGCAACAGATGAAGTTTGATTCACTTTTGTAGGCTCCACCCACTTTTCTGAATATTAATCCCAGTAACCAACTGTGCAAAGTTTAAAAACCCTGGCATTAACAGTGTAAGAATGGCTGCAGTTTACATTTTCCCAGTGAAATGTGTATTTGTCTCCACCCACTGATGACGCGGCGTTGCCCGGGAATGTATTTGACTGGTGTTGGCTCCGGCCACTTTCTAACCCTAACGCACAAACACTCAATGACCAAGTTTGTGAGCTTTGGGGTCCTTGTCATCAATAATTTGCATATTCCCATAGAAATGAAACAAATCAAATAGGCTGTTTGTGGCTCCGCCCCTCTCCAGCATTCAAACCCCAGTCACCCAATGACCAACTGTAGCAGGTTTGAGGGATCTGCTATTAACAGTGTAAAAATGGCAGCAATTTAAATATTCCACTTGAAAATCAACAGGTGAATTTTGATTGGCTATTATAGGCTCCACCCACTTCCCTGAATATTAATCTCAGTCACCCAGTGACCATCTGGGCAAAGTTTGAGAACCCTGCCATTAACAGTGTAAGAATGGCTGCAGTTTATATTTTCCCAGTGAAATTTGGTTTTGGTTCCGCCCACTATTTGTAACCTAGACACACAGTCACTCAATGACCAATTTTGTGAGCTTTGGGGTCCTTGGCATCGATAATTTGTACTTTCCCATGAAATGAAACAAATCTGATTTACTGTTTGTGGCTCTGTCCCCTTTTCTGAATTTGAACCTCAGTGACCCAATGACCAACTGTACCAGGTTTTAGGCTTGTGCCATTAACAGTGCAAGAATTGCAGCAATTTTAATATTCTCCTTGAAAAGTGACATGTGATTTTTGATTGGCATTTTTAGGCTCCACCCACTTTTCTGAATATTAATCCCAGTCACCCAGTAACCAGCTATGCTAAGTTTGAGAACCCTGCCATTAACAGTGAAGAAGGGCTGCAGTTTACAATTTCCCAGAAAAATCTGTTTTTAACTCCACCCACTTTTTATAACCTTGACACAGTCACTACTCAATGACCAAGTTTGTGAGCTTTTGGGTTCCTGGCATCAAAATTGTGCTAATGGAAGCAGTTTATCCAGCAAAGAAATCTGGTTCTTTTTGGCTCCGCCCCTTTACTGAATTTGAACCCCAAACACTTAACAACCGACTGTAGCAGGTTTGAGGCCTCTGCTATTAACAGTGTGAGAATGGCTGCAGTTTCAATATTCCCCTTGAAAATCAATAGGTGAATTTTGATTGGCTCTTGTAGGCTCCACCTACTTTTCCGAATATTAATCCTAGTCACCCATTGACCAACTGTGTGAAGTTTGAGGACCCGGCCATTAACAGTGTAAGAAAAGCTGCAGTTTACATTTCCCCATGTAAAAAGTTAGTTGGTTTTGGCTCCGCCCACTATTTCTTATCTTGACATACAGTCACTTAATGACCAAGTTTATGAGCTTTGGGGTCTTTGGCATCAATAAGTTGCATTTTACCTTTGAAATTAAACAAATCTGATTGGCTGTTTTTGGCCCGCTCCCTTCAGAATTTAAATCCCAGTCTCCCAGTGACTGACTGTAGCAAATGTTAGGCCTCTGCTATTAAGAGTGTATGAATGGCAGCAATGTAAATATTCCCCTTGAAAATCAAAAGGTGAATTTTGATTGGCTGCTGTAGGCTCCACCCACTTTTCTGAACATTAGTCCCAGCCACCCAGTGGCCAACTGTGTCACGTTTGAGAACCCTGCCAATAACAGAATGGCTGAAATCAATCTAACAAATCTGATTGGCTGTTTGTGGCTCCACCCCTTTAGTGCATTTGGACCCCAGTCACCCAATGACTGACTGTATCAGGTTTGAGGCCTCTGCCACTAACAGTGTAAGAATGGTAGCAATGTGAATATTCCCCTTGAAAATCAATAGGTACATTTTGATTGGCTGTTGTAGGCTCCACCCACATTTCTGAATGTTCATCCCAGTCACCCAGTGGCCAATTGTGTAAAGTATGAGAACCCTGCAATGTAAAAAATGAAGTTGTTGGCACCGCCCACTTTTTCTAACCTTGACATACAGTCACTCAATTATCAAGTTTATCAGCTTTGGGTTCCTTGGTATCAATACTTTGTATATTCCCATTGAAAAATAAACAAATCTGGCTGTTTGTGGCTCTGCCCCCTTCCTGAATTTGGGCCCTAGTCACCCAGTGACCAACTGTACCAGGTTTGAGGCAGCTGCTTTTACCAGTATAAGAGAATGGTAGCAGATGAAATATTCCCTTTGAAAATCAAATGGGGAATTTTTATTGGCTGTTGTAGGCTCCACCCACCTTCCAAAATCTTAATCTGTCACCCAATGACCAACTGTGCAAAGTTTGAGAACCCTGCCATTAACGGTGTAAGAATGGCTGCAGTTTATATTTTCCCAGTAAAAGTTGTTTTGGCTCCGCCCACTTTTTGTAACCTCAACACACAGTCACTCAATGACCAAGTTTGTGAGCTGTCAGGTTCCTGGCATCAAAAATGTGTGAATGGAAGCAGTTTATCCACCAAGGAAATCTGATTGGCTGTATGTGGCCCCGCTCCTTTAGTGAATTTGGACCCCAGTCACCCAATGACCGGCTGTAGCAAGTTTGAAGCCTCTGCAATTAAAAGTGTAAGAATAGCAGCAGTTTAAATATTCTCCTTGAAAATCAATAGGTGAATTTTGATTGGCTGTTGTAGGCTCCACCCATTTTCTTGAATCTTAATCGCATTCACCCAGTGACCAAGTGTGGCAAGTTTGAGAACTCTGTGATTAACAGTCTAAGAATGGCTGCAGTTTACATTTTCCCATTTAAAATGAACGGCTGAAATTTGATTGGCTGTTTTATGATCCACCCACTTTTCCTGGATTTGTAACCTCGGTCACCAAGTGACCAACTGTGCCATGTGTGGGGACTCTGGCTTGATTACTGTGAGAATGGCAGCCTTTTACATTTTTTCCATTGACTTGAATGGGTGGAATCTGATTTGCTGTTTGTAGCTCCGCCCAGGTGTGCAGGGGGGCCGCGAGACCCCCAGAACATATCATCCCAGGTAGTAAGGGATCTGTGTACCAAGTTTCGTTCAAATCGGTCAAGCCGTTTTCGCGTGATCGCGGCACATACACACACACATACACACACACATACACACACACACACACACACACACACACACACACACACACACACACACACACACACACACACACACACATACATACATACATCCGATTTTATATATATAGATTTAGAATTTAGAAGATCCCAAAGTTCAGTTTATTTACTTTGAAAGCTGCTGGTGCATTTTATTCATAACTTTTGTAATTCTGTTGTAAATGCTGCCAGCAGTGATTTCTGAGCCATGTTTCAGTTCAGGACTCAGTAGCAGAAGTTTCTGCACAGTCAGAGAATGTTTACTTAATTCTTGTATAAAGTGAAGAATGTAAACACAAGATAAGGTTATCACCAATTCAGATGCGGCTGCCCCTGCAGGAGAAAAAGTCAGTCCTGTGATTTAACCCTTTGCATGCTGTTTTACTAAAAAAAAAAATATGTGTTAGTATATAATATGCTGTAAATAATCTTTAAGAGCAAAGAAAAAATGCTGGGTTTCATTCCACTTTAAGGTTACAGGCAATATTTAGGGGTGACATATAGCAATAAGACAATACAGGAATACATGGAAACCAGATCACGCAGCACAGTATGAGTACAAGCAGGCCCAGATTTACATCACAGGTGTCTATAGGCACAAATGTTCTGGCACCTGTGAGAAAACGCGGAAAAGCCGCCGCGTGTGCCAAGAGCAAGGCGGCTGACTCCGCGTCCAGTGCGGCGGTTTGCACGCATAGACACGCGTCTGGTAGTGTTGTGGAATGCGGAAAAGCCGCCGCATGTCCTGACAGCAAAGCGACTGTTTCTGCGTCCAACGTGGCGGTTTGCATGCAGCGGCGTGCGCGTGGTGTGGCTGGGTCTGTTAGTGCACATAGGCAGATGGAGAGCTATGGGCGCGCGGGCCTGAACTCAGGACCTTTATACCAGCAGGGGAAGTGTCAGCTGATCAGGAAGATCAGCTGATTCCTGCAGGACTCATGATTGGCTGAATGGCTCGGGCGGGGCGGCAGTGTCCAGCAACTATATATTCTGCTGCTTGTCAGTTGCTGGTTGTCTGCCATTGCTAACACTTCGTTAAGGCACTCAGACCATAGTCAGATCCTTACAGTGTGTTTGAACTAGGAGGACCTAGGAATTCACACTTAGCCAGATTCTGTTGATAGCTTAAAGTACTAATTGAATTGTATTATTTGTTAGACTAGTTCCAGGGTGTTGATGATCACGGAACTCACACCCAAGACTAGGGAACTGTATTGTCTTTGTGTTATATTCCAGACTAGTTCCAGGGTGTTGATGATCACGGAACTCACACCCAAGACTAGGGAATTGTATTATCATTGATGTTATGCTCCAGACTAGTTCCAGGGTGTTGTGAATACGGACCTCACACCCAAGACTAGGATTGTGCTACTATTGTATTACGTTAGCCCAGTTCAGGGCAAGACCTTATATTAGCAGCAGGGCTTCCTGCAACCCCAGTCTCGGTCCCTCGCTTAGGGGTCCACAGGCTACAGGAATACCACCCACAGTCAGGGGTGAATTCCTCAGGAGTCTTAGGCTGCCAGCTCCTCTGGTGGTCTTCACTCAGAGTTGTTACTGTTGCACCAAACACTTACACTCTCTCCGGTGTCTAGAGGTTAGACATATCTGATTATTGACGATTCCGCAGATCCTCAATAATCGAGTACATCTGTATTCTTGGGGATACTGCGGATCGCCAAGGATCAGATTCTCTCTCTGGTTGCTGACACCGATCGTTACAGCACCCTAGCCTTCTCCATGAACCCACAAACCTCTGCCGAAATCACACCGTAAGTATGCTAGGTGGCCCAGCTGTCACCTCTTCTCTGTTTCCCCTGCTCAGCGGAGTTAGTCATATGGCGTACGAGAGCAATCGCTGCCAGGAGACTTGGGCGCAGGATACAGCTGGTATGGCTTTTCCTGCTGCTGCTAGGGTTGGTCGGAAATGCCAATTTCCGATTCCACGGAAAATCCGCATTCCGCCATTGCCAATTACCGCGACTGCTACCGATTCTGCTTTCCGCTACCAATTTCCGCATTCCGGTGCAGATTTCCACAGGAAATCGCAGAAATTTCTGCAGACTTTAAAGGGGAACTGAAGTAAGAGGTATCCAGAGGCTGCCATATTTATTTCCTTTTAATCAATACCAGTTGCCTGGCAGCCCTGCTGGTCTATTTCTCTGCAGTAGTATCTGAATAACAACAGAAACAAGCATGCAGCTAGTCTTGTCAGATCTGACTTTAAAGTCTGAAACACCTGATCTGCTGCATGCTTGTTCAGGGCCTATGGCTAATAGTATTAGAGGCAGAGGATCAGCAGGGCTGCCAGGCAACTGATATTGCTTAAAAGGAAATAAACATGGCAGCCTCTCTCTTCAGTTGCCCTTTAACATCGATTTTCTCAAAAACGATAAGGTCTTTTTGAAAACTTTTTTTCATCTTGTTCACAAGATTCTGTTTAATAAACCCTGAAAGTTTGGTGTTTCTAGGACTTATGGGGGTTTTGCTATTAACCGCTAAAGTCGGCGGATTTTTCCTGTAATGTAAAATGCAGAAAATCCGCATTATCCGATATGCGGTCATTTTAAGCCAATCAGAAGACGCAGAATGAATAAGCCAATCAGAGAATGTTGAAATTTCCGCCTAAATCCCCATTCTCTGATTGGTTTATTCATTACGAGTCTTCTGATTGGCTTAAAATTACCGCATATTCCATAATGCAGATTTTCTGCATTTTACATTACAGTAAAAATCCGCCGACTTTAGCGGTTAGTAGCAAAGCCCCCGTAAGTCCTAGAAACACCGAATTTTCAGGGTTTATTAAACAGTCTTGTGAACAAGATGGGAAAAAAAGTTTTTAAAAAGACCTTATAGTTTTTGACAAAATCGATGTTAAAGTCGGCAGAAATTTCCATGATTTCCAGCGGAAATCCGCAAAAAAACCCACCTACCGCACTTGTATTACCGATTTCTCCACTCCATTGCGGAAATGCTATTTCCGATCGGAAATTTTCAGCGGAATTCGAATGAGCATCCCTAGCTGCTGCACAAGTTCCCGCCGACTAGGGATGCTCACCGCGTTCCGCGGAATTCCGTCGGAATGCGGAATTTTGTTAGCCAATCACAAGGAAGCCCCTAGAAGAAGTTTAAAGGGAAAACAACAGGATTTCTTCTAGGGATGCTTTCCCCGGAGTTACAGTGGCTTGCAAAAGTATTCGGCCCCCTTGAAGTTTTCCACATGTTGTCACATTACTGCCACAAACATGAATCCATTTTATTGGAATGCCACGTGAAAGACCAACACAAAGTGGTGTACACATGAGAAGTGGAACGAAAATCATACATGATTCCAAACATTTTTTACAAATCAATAACTGCAAAGTGGTGTGTGCGTAATTATTCAGCCCCCTTTGGTCTGAGTGCAGTCAGTTGCCAATAGACATTGCTTGATGAGTGCTAATGACTAAATAAAGTGCACCTGTGTGTGATCTAATGTCAGTACAAATACAACTGCTCTGTGAGGGCCTCAGAGGTTGTCTAAGAGAATATTGGGAGCAACAACACCATGAAGTCCAAAGAACACACAAGACAGGTCAGGGATCAAGTTATTGAGAAATTTAAAGCAGGCTTAGGCTACAAAAAGATTTCCAAAGCGTTGAACATCCCACGGAACACTGTTTAAATGATCATTCAGAAATGGAAGGAGTATGGCACGACTGTACACCTACCAAGACAAGGCCATCCACCTTAACTCACAGGCTGAAAAAGGAGAGAGCTGATCAGAAATGCAGTCAAGAGGCCCATGGTGACTCTGGGCGAGCTGCAGAGATCTACAGCTCAGGTGGGGGAATCTGTCCATAGGACAACTATTAGTCATGCACTGTACAAAGTTGGCCTTTATGGAAGAGTGGCAAGAAGAAAGGCATTGTTGTTAACAGAAAAACATAAGAAGTCCTGTTTGCAGTTTGCCACAAGTTATGTGGGGGACACAGCAAACATGTGGAAGAAGGTGCTCTGGTCAGATGAGACCAAAATGGAACTTTTTGGCCAAAATGCAAAATGCTATGTGTGGCGGAAAACTAACACTGCACATCACTCAGAACACACCATCCCCACTGTCCAATATGGTGGTGGCAGCATCATGCTCTGGGGGTGCTTCTCTTCAGCAGGGACAGGGAAGCTGGTCAAAGTTGATAGGAAGATGGATGGAGCAAAATACAGGGCAATCTTGGAAGAAAACCTCTTGGAGTCTGCAAAAGACTTGAGACTGGGGCGGAGGTTCACCTTCCAGCAGGACAATGACCCTAAACATAAAGCCAGGGCAACAATGGAATGGTTTAAAACAAAACATATTCATGTGTTAGAATGGCCCAGTCAAAGTCCAGATCTAAATCCAAATTGAGAATCTGTGGCAAGATCTCAAAACTGCTGTTCACAAACTCTGTCCATCTAATCTGACTGAGCTGGAGCTGTTTTGCAAAGAAGAATTGGCAAGGATTTCAGTCTCTAGATGTGCAAAGCTGGTAGAGACATACCCTAAAAGACTGGCAGCTGTAATTGCAGCAAAAGGTGGTTCTACAAAGTATTGACTCAGGGGGGCTGAATAATTACGCACACCCCACTTTGCAGTTATTGATTTGTAAAAAATGTTTGGAATCATGTATGGTTTTTGTTCCACTTCTCACGTGTACATCACTTTGTGTTGGTCTTTCACGTGGAATTCCAATAAAATGGATTCATGTTTGTGGCAGTAATGTGACAAAATGTGGAAAACTTCAAGGGGGCCGAATACTTTTGCAAGCCACTGTATGTCTCTCTCTCCTCCTCCTCCATGGATCTTGTCTTCCAGGGAGGGTCTCAAAAGCAAGCTCACATGCATTGGCCAGGATTCGAACCGAGGTCAATTGCTTGGAAGGCAGCTATGCTCACTATACCAGTACCACCAACACTACATGCTGAAGCCAGCCTAGCATGTACCATAGCGATATACAGAAGAAAGAAGAAAAATGAGCTTGCTTATTTGCCTAATTTTCTAGATGTAAGCAGTGGGACACATGGTGATACTGCTTACAGGCTTCAATTCAAGACTTCAGAAAGATCATGTGCCCCCCTGGATGATGCTGGTGCAACACACACAGCAAAGGACAGACATTTGAAGTCTGGAAGATTCCAGGGCAAGGGTGGGAAGGATGAAAAGCTTGGTGGCCATGCAACCATTCCCGCTAACCTAAAGCTTACTTGTGTCTTACATTGGCTTAAGACTTTACCAAATCCAATGCTCCAATATGGGGAAGCTTCTCTGTTTGCTGTTTTGGTTTTTTTTAAGTGCGGTGTCACAGTTCACTCATCTCTTCAACTACAAGAAAGGCCCAGGAGTAGTCTTAGCTACCGTAATATGTATGTTACGGCAGGGCCCTTATTACACTTTCTCTTACAGGGCTATGGAAACCGTTTTGCCCATGCGATAAAGCGAGGTGCAAAAATGAAATCATGCCTAGCAGAGGATGGTTTCAATCCATCAACCTCTGGGTTATGGGCCCAGCACACTTCCGCTGCACCACTCTGCTTACATTTGTATATAACCTTTCAGTTTAAGAAGGGTACATTAGTTGAAATAGTTACACTACAATCTATGTTACAGCAAGGCCCTAATTACACTTTCTCTTAAGGGGCTATGGCCACCGATTGGCCCATGTGGTGAAGCAAGGTGTAAAAACCAAAGGACACCTAGCAGAGGATGGTTTCAATCCATCGACCTCTGTGCGCCACTATAGCAGTAATTCCTATTACGGTCTATGGTGGCGCCGGCTGCGCCCAAGTCTCCTGCGCTGGATTAGCAGTGTTCGGTCATAGGTGCCCCTTATTACTGAAGGAACATTTGGCAGCCTAATAGTAAGTAGCAAGAGGTGTCCCCAAGTGTCAAGTAGCTAAAAATGCTCCCGGCTAAAGGGAAATCTCGTCAGTTGAATAACCTCAAATTTACGCTCTGCTTGGGACTCTGCATAGGGAAGGAGGAAGGAAGGCACACAGGGAGCCTTTCAATCATCAGGCGCATGTAGGCCCGTGCCTCCAGTGCCTTATGGTAAATCCGACCCTGAGTACAAGGTAATGCTTAGTGAGTCACTGGATGGGAGCATGGAGATTAGGCAACTGAAGTTTACTCAGATCCATGAGATGGGTGTACGGTGATGGAGGTGCGTGAACATGTAGGAGACATAAGAAGGAGGACCCTGCCCAAAGGCTTGCAATCTAGAGGGAGAGGTAGGGACACGAACGGTAGGGGACCAGATTTCAGCTGGGGGTGTAGAGCAATTGTGAGGGGGGTAGGTGCATTTTGAGGGCCTTTTTGAAGATGTTGAAGGACTGTGCAACCCTAATGGCGGGAGCCGGGATGTAGGTAGTTCCATAGTGTTAGAGCAGGTCTTGAGAAGTCCTGGAGTCGTTTATGGGACTGGGCGGTGGGCGATGTGGGGGGGGGGGGCGGTCAGGCGAAGTTCATTGGAGAAGCGGAGTGAGCGGCTTGGTGTGTATCTCTGAGTAAGATCGGAAATGTAGGTTGGGCAGGTTTTGTAGACAGATTTGTAGGCTATGTCCTTAGACTTGCATGGCCCTTGCAGCGACGGAAGCGGCGGGGAAGCGTACCGCGGTGCGACTCAGTCTGCAAGTGTGCAAGGGGCCTTAAAAATCCCCTCAAGGTTCTCTTAAAAAGCAGTGAGCCAGTCTATTTTCCTTCCTCAGGACTACAGAAGCAGCGTACCAATTACCCTCTCGTTTGATTATCCTCAGGTTTGGATGGATGCAGTCCTCCTCTTCTGCTGGGCAAAGCCTGTTGTAACTGTTACATATAACAGACTAATCTTCACCTCCTAACATTTACCGCATTATGTAAGGTACCAGACCATTATAATGTAAGAGAACAATGCCTGTTTTAGCTTTATCCCCCACATACATCTAGCATTAATGTATATAACAGATTGCCATTATCCAAGGTGACATGGCAGTGCATTAACTGGAATCTGTCCATTGTCTGCAGAGTAAATGCGAAGCATTGAGCGCGTTCACCCGCCATCCTCCTCTGTCTGGGTCTGTGTTAGCTTTGTCACTGGCAGCCTTCGTCTTGAAGAGCGTCACACGGCTTCCATTGAGGGGGTCTAAAAGCCCTCAGGATGCAGATACTTCACACCGAGCTGGTAAAAAATGAAGATCAACTGAAAGGACTCTCAGAAAAAAGTCTACATCTTTGGGTCTGAACACAACTACTACAGTGGCTTGCAAAAGTATTCGGCCCCCTCGAAGTTTTCCACATTTTGTCACATTACTGACACAAACATGCATCAATGTTATTGGAATTCCATGTGAAAGACCAACACAAAGTGGTGTACACGTGAGAAGTGGAACGAAAATCATACATCATTCCAAACATTTTTTACAAATAAATATCTGCAAAGTGGGGTGTGCGTAATTATTCGGCCCCCTGAGTCAATACTTTGTAGAACCACCTTTTTCTGCAATTACAGCTGCCAGCCTTTTAGGGTATGTCACTACCAGCTTTGCACATCTAGAGACTGAAATCCTTGCCCATTCTTCTTTGCAAAACAGCCCCAGCTCAGTCAGATTAGATGGACAGCGTTTGTGAACAGCAGTTTTCAGATCTTGCCACAGATTCTCAATTTGATTTAGATCTGGACTTTGACTGGGCCATTCTAACACATGAATATGTTTTGTTTTAAACCATTCGTCTATTCATTTATGAATTATTTAGTCAGTGTGTGCCCATTGTAAAACGTTCCCACTCCCTGATTTACCTTCTGAAATGTATCACTGGTGGCGACATCTTTACTGCTGGCAGGTGCATCACTGTGGAAAGTTTGTTTTGTGTTCCAAAGTGGCTAGAAACAACATGTGGTCTCCCAGAGGGCTCTGGGGCAGGAGGCTGTGTAACTATTTAGCATAAGTTAAACATCACTGGGAGGGGGTGCATTTTAATATACAGCAGCATATAGATAGAGGAAGTGTTTCTGATGCTGAAAACAGGAAAATGAATCTAAAAGTGGGAACCCTGAATAATGTATAGTGATGATAATTTCCGCTAATTACGATTTACGATTTAAAAAAAAAACTTCAAAAGGAAAAATAGTTTTTAAACTAATTTTTTCTGAGTTTAAAAACATTTTTCCTTTGCATTTTTAAAATCGATTTTCTCAAACGACAAGTTGTTTTTGGAAAAAATTACTTGTCCTCACTATTCTCCTGAACATGTGTAGCAACTTTGGTGACAACAACATGTATGGGGGAGGCTGTGCTATTAACCAATAAAGTCGGCAAGAAATTATGGGAAAATGCTATAAATGATGGTTCCTGATTACAATTACAGATAAAATTAATTATGAATTTTCCCAAAATATCGCATTACGATTTTGCAATCACTAATAATGTATTACATTCTACTATATCTACTATATCATGAGGAATTTTCTCATTAAAAGAGAGATTCTTTTCTGTAGGAATAAGCCTATAGAAGACCTCATGTCCTTTTTTTCTTTTAGTTGTCAGAATTTATTTTACAGTAATAATTAATCAATGTGCGGCAGCCATCGACTCCAGTAAGCCTACCTGTTAATTGAGAGGGGGTTAGGGGAGATGTCCCGCAAATCATTAAATGTGTGGAAAATGTCTCAAAATAACTCTGATTGTATCTGATTTTAAAATAGTCACAAGACAGACGCTTTGCTGGCTTCACGGGGAACGAAAAAAGTAATATGGATGCCATAAGACTGTTAAAGGAACACTGTTGTAAAAAATTGTAAGATTCAAAATACATATTGATATATAAGATGTACTTTGGTCACATAATAAAATACATTGTACGTTACTTTTTTTCCTTAGGTTTCTGTCATTTACTGTAGCTATTGTCATCTGATGATTCTAGCAGGTTTTGGACTGGCCCAACTCCTCACAGGAGATTCTCATGAATTAATTTACATGGCAGTGTTACAATCCAGCTACCAGAATAGTGTGACAGGAAAGTAGGCAGACTGACAGCCTTCTTTATGCAGTTTTTTTTTTACAGGGGGCGGTTGGTCTGGTACGCTGGCTCCTCTGCCAGCGACAGATGCAAACTACAGAGTGTTATCAGAACAGCAGAGAAAATCACTGGGAAACCTCTCCCTCCACTCGACCTCCTCTACGTCACAAGACTGTGCTCTAGATCGCTGATGATCGCAAGCGACCCATCTCACCCAGGCCACCGCTACTTTAGCAGGCTTCCATCAGGCCGGAGGTTTCGGGTCATTGCCACCAAGACCGAAAGGCACAGGAACTCCATCTTCCCCTAGGCTGTCAACCTCTTAAGCTCCTCCTAAACTACAGTCACGTACCCCCACTCCACCAGGGTCCCCCTGAACTGTAACTGTAGAGAACTGAAGCTGGGAAACTATACTGTATCTACTATGTCACCACCTCTTTAGCTGTCTAGTGCCCACGGTCTGTTAATGTTACTGTCTTATTGTGCTATTATCTATTGTCTTATATTGTGCTATTATCTATTGTCTTATTGTGCTGTTATCTATTGTCTTGCTTTGCTCTGAGTTTGTATGTGCCAAATCCAATTCCGGGCATGACCCAGTCATGCTTGGCGAAATAAATGATTCTGAAAAGAGTAAATTAACTAAACTTAAAAGGTTAATGTCAACTAGGTTTATAGGTTAATGGTTAGGGTTGGGGAGGCCAGGTTTAAAATAAACATAATTGACTTATTACACATTGAGCAGGGAGTAAATAGACATACATTAATTATGAGATATTTTTCAGTTGTAGCTGTAGTGCTAACCACAAAGAGTTAATCTCTCAGCAGCACATGGAAGTGGTGGGCCGGGTTAACTCTGTGCTCACAATGAAAGGTTGGCTGGTGACCATCCAAGATCCTCCCTGACAACATCATGTGCTTGATGATGGGATGGGGGAAGGAGCTTGTATGTAACATAGACTACTGTCCAGTCCAGGCAGCATTTCACATTGACACAGGAAGCCAACACTGCATACCCAGCTGGACAGGTCATAACAATGTATTACAAGTTATTTAATACAATATGCTTTGGGGGAAAAATACAAGTGTTAACAATGGTTTTAGGGCAAACATTAGTTCAGCTTGCTTACATTGTTTTTATGTCCATATAAAACACAGCCTTTCCACGGGGAGTCTAAGAGAAACATAGACAGGAGTGTCAGACAGGAATAAAAACAACAAATTGCGACAATTTCTATTACCAAACTTTTTTTACATTTCCTGCTTAAAAATTGCATTTTGTATTTAAATTGCAAGCAGATTTTGGCACAAATTTTAGCAGTTAAAAGCAAAGCCCCCGTACATTCTATAATCCCACAATTTGCATGTTAAGGAAAATAGGGGAAACAAGAAAAAAAAAACTCAAAACGTTTTTAGAAAATTTTAAATATACAATATTTTTTTTCCAAATGCAGTTAAAAGACAGATAATATACACATACCTATAGGTATTTCAGCTGTACGTATAGCCCTGGTAAAAGAAGTGGATTTGCCAGGGTTTCCTGTTGTGTCATTACACTACTATACACCAGTTCCCATATTCACATTTTTCACAGTTTGAACATAATTACACTCACTTCACATCCTGCACAATATTTCCCACACTCTGCACAACATTTCCCACACTCTGCACAACATTTCCCACACTCCGGACAACATTCCCCACACTCCGGACAAGATTCCCCACACTGCGGACAACATTACACATACTGCGTAATTTTTACCACAATGTCTACGTTCATTTCTTCCCTCCTTCTCACACCCAGCACACTTTCCTTTCCATATTTCACAATTCACAACACCTTTAAATGTTTTCTTCCCACGCCTTGAACATATTCCACATACCTTTCCCCGCTCTGCACATTTATCCCTACACTTTGCACATTACCCCATCTATGCCTGCCACCATTTTCCTCCCCAACCCAGCACATAGTCTTTGCGTCTCTAAGATATCACTGTCAGGCTTGGCAAGTTATCAGCTCACAGCTCAGCTGCTATGCCCCAATCTATCCCCACCTTCTTCACCCTGTGGGGCGCGTCTCCGCTAGAAAGGGAGGTGAAGAGCAACACCTGCCCAACTTCGGTTACACCCAGGCCTTGTAGGTGCAAGGTATAGGAGCTGAACGTAGAGTGAACTATGTAACTCACCAGAACCTAACAGGAGATAGCAAAAGTCCAGTAACAATCCAAGGTCATACACGTTATATCAGAAGTATTGAGGTACACTAGGAGCAGGCGATATCATGGTCAGGCAATCCAAGGTTGACGCAGGCAACAGATAGAGTAGGCAGATTCCAGGTAGAGGGTCGGTACTGGCGGCAGACAGAGAGTAGTCAGATTCCAGGCAAAAGGTCGGTACAGGCAGCAGACAGAGAGTAGTCAGATTCCGGGATAAAAGGTCGATACACGTATAATCCAATACAAGTAATCACACCCAGCAAAAGCACACTGCCAATGCTATCACGTGCAACATCGAACTGTCAGAGCAGGCTTTAAATACAAACACCATCCAATCAATGGCTGGCCACACAATGCAGCAACCAATCACACACACTGCAGCCCTGCCTGAGTGTCAGCTGACTAACAGATCAGCTGACACAAAATTACAAAGCCTCCCTATGTGTCAGCTGACTAAAACTGTCAGCTGACACTAAGGCCCCATTTACACTTAAAGGGGCACTACAGCGAAAAACTGTAAAATGTAAAATGTGTGCAAACAAATACAAAAGAAAAAATACATTTTTTCCAGAGTAAAATGAGCCATAAATTACTTTTCTCCTTTGTTGCTGTCACTTACAGTAGGTAGTAGAAATCTGACAGAAGTGACAGGTTTTGGACTAGTCCATCTCTTTATAGGGGATTCTCAGGGATATATTTATTTTCAAAAGCACTTAGTGAATGGCAGTTGCTCTGTCCAACTGCCAAAAAACTGTGCAGCGAGCAGGGAAGCTGGCCAGCATTATTGTTTAAAACCTTTTTTGGGAATATCTTTATAAAGAATAAAAGCCTTGCTGAGAATCCCCTATGGAGAGATGGACTAGTCCAAAACCTGTCACTTCTGTCAGATTTCTACTGCTTACTGTAAGTGACAGCAACATAGAAGAAAAGTAATTTATGGCTCATTTTACGCTGGAAAAAATGTAGCCAGGAGTGCCCTGACTAACACCCATAGAATTCACACCTCATGAACCCTTCTGGCAGCAAATCAGAACATAAGGATGATAGGGAACTGAGCAAAAAAAGGGTGCTATTATATACAGTGCTGTGCAGACTCAACATGTTTCACCCTAATACAGGGCTTCGTCAGGAGTAAATACAGTCAGGGCCGGGCCGAGGCATAGGCTGGAGAGGCTCCAGCCTCAGGGCGCAGTGTAGGAGGGGGTGCAGAATTCACTCAGCTGTCATTCCTAATTGTGTAGAAGCAGAAAGAAATAAGAAAAGGGGATACATAGCAGTGACTGCAAGCCAGATAACTAGATATTAAGGTGTTGGGGAGGTTGTGGGCCCTGTGGCCCTCTTAGTCTAATAGCAATCAGTGTGTGACGGCTGGAGAGGCAGGGATGGAGGGGCGCACTTTGGTGTCTCAGCCTTGGGTGCTGGAGGACCTTGTCCCAGCTCTGAATACAGTGCAGCAATATAAATAAACAACATAAATAGCCGCCCACCACAGTAGAAGAAAATTCCCCCAGCATTAGGTTCCTGGCAGTGATTCCAACCCTTCCTCAATCTAGTCAAAATTTTAAGGAAAATAATAGTTTGATTTTAAGCTAGCAAAGTGTACCGCCTCTCTACACAGTGAGCTGGATTGCTGTCGCAGAAGCATTTTGGGGATATTTCTCTGGAAGAATAATAATAAAAACTTTAGCTATAAAACTGTATTTCTAAAGTTTAGTTCTGACAATTTTCTGAAAATTCTTTCGATGCAAAAACATGTCAGGATGGGCTCTTAAGATGAGTAATGGCCCTCTCATTAACACACATCCGAGTCTTCCTCATATACGTTTAGTATAATAAGGATGGAGTCCAATTATTTTTTTCGTGAAGCTCCCTGCAGACCAATATCCTAACATACGGCTCTTGATGTAACTTAAAACTGCTCAGCCTTCGCTCAGACTGCAGAGATGAACAGTTTTAACCGTGCGTGCGCCAGCTGACGCGTTTCACGCCACAGACGCGATCAAAAAACCAAGACAAGCTCTCATACTGTCACCCTTCTTCTCTAACTGGAAATTAACCTAAAACCTTGCATGTGGACTTCGTGTGAATTCTTGATATGTTCCTCAGAGGTGATAAAAATACTGATATTCTTATATATGCCAGTTCCAACCTCACATGTTTAGCTGGGAGAATGCGGTTCACTTCCTGTCATAAAAGGAAGTGAGCAAACTTAACCACCCTGGCGTTCTATTGAGATCGCCAGGGAAGCTGCGGGAGGGTTTTTTTTAAATTAAAAAAAACTATTTCATGCAGCCAACTGAAAGTTGGCTGCATGAAAGTCCACTAGAGGGCGCTCCGAATCCGTTCTTCTGATCGCCTCTGGCAATCAGAAGTAACAAGGAAGGCTGCAATGAGCAGCCTTCCTTGCTTGGCTTTCCTCGGGGCCATGGCGACGAGCGGAGTGACGTCATGGACGTCAGCCGACGTCCTGACGTCAGCCGCCTCCGATCCAGCCCTATTTGTTCCGGCTGCGCAGGGCTCGGGCGGCTGGGGGGACCCTCTTTGGCCGCTGCATGGCGGCAGCAATCAGGTAGCACACGCGGCTGGCAAAGTGCTGGCTGCGTGTGCTACTTTTTATTTTATCAAAATTGGCCCAGCAGGGCCTGAGCGGCACCCTCTGCGGTAATGGACGAGCTGAGCTCGTCCATACCGCTAAGGTGGTTAAAGCCTCTTAAAGGGACACTAAAGCGAAAAAGGTGTATAATATAATGAATTGGTTGTGTAGTATGGATACTTAATAGAACATTAGTAGCAAAGAAGAGAGTCTCATATTTTAATTTTCAGTTATAGTTTTTATTTTATTTTTATAACATTGCATCATTCTGTCATATTTGCACTTACAAATAACACACTGTATTTTAAACTATGAAACAAAGCAGAGCTAAGGACCCTTTGAACTCCCTGCAGTAAAACCTTATCTGAAGCTGCCTCTCACTGTTTCTTTGATGTATACGTGCTTCAGAAAATAGAACTGTTTCTGACCCAAGTTAGGTGGAATAACTCTTCCTTTACTGCAATACAATATGAGACTCTTGTCTTTGCTATTAACATTCTATTTTTTAGCTGTACTATACATACAACTCATTATCTCAAAAGTGTATTTTTATTTCAGATTCCCTTTAAACAAATGCTCAGTAATATTTGAGACAATCACTCTGGGCCATCTTGACCAAGAAACTACCCTGAGCGCATCTGCCCCACGACACAGCAGATCTCTAAATAATGAGCAAGTGTATTTTGTCTTTTCTCTTCATTGCTGAAGTATGACGGTTTACTGCCAGTTGTCCCTCCTGTACTCTCCACAGAACCCTATAGATAAACAGCAGGCCTGTAACAGCGCTTTTTGGTATGAGTAGGAAATCAAAGTGATAATAGCTGCACACTATGTCACAGGATTCCACAGACTAAGAGGAGGAACCCACAGTGACAATCACTGCACACTATGTCACAGGATGCCACAGACTGAGAGGAGGAACCCACAGTGACAATCACTGCACACTATGTCACAGGATTAGAGTTGAGCTGAAATTTTCGTAATTTCGCATTACTAAAATTACGCTTGCGAAATTTGCGATTACGATGCGAAATTACGGTAGCGTAATTGCCATTAAAATCGTAATTGAAAATACCGTAAGCATAATTTTCAACGCATAATTTCGCGTTTCGTTCATGCCGTAATTTCGCATTAAACGCTACCGTAATTTTGCGTTAAACCATAACGCTCCGTATAATATAAAAAAGCCGCCGACTTTAAGGGTTAATAGCAAAGCCCCCTTAAATGCTAAGAGCCTCAAATTTGGAGAATATATTAAGGAGATCAGGAGGAATAAGAGGAAATTTTTTTTTTCAAAAAGACCTTATAGTTTTTGAGAAAATCGATGTTAAAGTTTCAAAGGAAAAATGTAAACATTTAAAAACCGGCCGACTTTAACGGTTAATAGCAAAGCCTGCTTAAAGTTTAGGAACACCAAATTCCCAGGGTATATTAAGGGGATCAGTGGGAATAAGAGGAAAACATTTTTTTTCAAAAAGAATTATAGTTTTTGAGAAAATCGATTTTTAAGTTTCAAGGGCAAAAATGTCTTTTAAATGCAGAAAATGTCAGGTTTTTTTGCACAGATAACAATAGTGTATTATTTTCATAGATTCCCCCAAGTGGGAAGAGTTTTACTTACTTTGTTCTGAGTGTGGGAAATATAAAAAAAAAAACGACGTGGGGTCCCCCCTCCCAGACCTCTTTAAAGAGAGTCTGAAGCGAGAATAGATCTCGCTTCAGACCTCATAGCTAGCAGGGGCATGCGTGCCCCTGCTAAAACGCCGCTATAGCGCGGCTTAACGGGGGTCCCTGTCCCCCCAAACCCCCTCCGTGCAGCGGGGGAGCGCTTCCTGGTTGGGGCAGGGCTAACCGCCGCAGCCCTGCCCCATGCGCGTCTGTCAGACGCGTATCTCCGCCTCTCCCCCGCCCCTCTCAGTCTTCCTTCACTGAGAGGGGCGGGGGAGAGGCGGCGATGCGCGTCTGATAGACGCGACTGGAGGCAGGGCTGCAGCCGTTAGCCCTGCCTCCAGGAAGACAATCCCCACGACCAACTTGCCGACCATCTTTTGCGGGGGGTGGGTTGGGGGTGAAGGGACCCCCGTTTAGCCGCGGGATAGCGGCGTTTTAGCAGGGGCACACGTGCCCCTGCTATATATAAGACCTGAAGCGAGATTTAGTCTCGCTTCAGTGTCTCTTTAACCCCTTGTCCCCCATGCAGGCTGGGATAGCCAGAATGCGGAGCACCGGCCGCGTGGGGCTCCGCACCCTGACTATACCAGCCCGCATGGTCCATGGATTGGGGGGGTCTCGGAAGGGGAGGGGCAGCCAAGCTTTCCCCTCCCCCTCCGAGCCCTTGTGCAATCCAAGGACAAGGGGCTCTTCTCCACCTCCGATGGGCGGTGGAGGTGGAGGCCGCGATTTCCTGGGGGGGGGGGGGTTCATGGTGGAATCTGGGAGTCCCCTTTAAAAAGGGGTCCCCCAGATGCCCACCCCCCCCCCCCCCTCCCAGGAGAAATGAGTATAGAGGTACTTGTACCTCTTACCCATTTCCTTTAAGAGTTAAAAGTAAATAAACACACAAACACTTAGAAAAAGTATTTTAATTGAACAAAAAACATAACCACGAAAAAAGTCCTTTAATATTCTTAATTAACCATTAATACTTACCTGTCCCTTTAAATAAATGATCCCTCGAAATAGCCTCGGAAATGTTCTATCAGTTACAATGTAACAAAGTTATTACAATGTAACAACTTTGTTACACTGTAACTACGCCGCACCCGACGTCACTCGCCACTCAGCCGCCGCATTCGCGTCTGCGCTGCACGGACCCGACAGAGCTCTGAGCTATATAGCTCAGAGCTCTGAGAAGCATCTTTGAATTTGGGCTCCAAGGAGCCCCATTGGTCCTTAGCAGACCAATGGGGTTCCTTCAAATCAGAAGGAACCCCATTGGTCTGCTAAGGACCAATGGGGCTCCTTGGAGCCCAAATACAAAGATGCTTTAGAGAGCTCTGAGCTATATAGCTCAGAGCTCTGTCGGGTCCGTGCAGCGCAGACGCGTATGCGGCGGCGGCGAGTGACGTCGGGTGCGGCGTAGTTACAATGTAACAAAGTTGTTACATTGTAATAACTTTGTTACATTGTAACTGATAGAACATTTCCGAGGCTATTTCGAGGGATCATTTATTTAAAGGGACAGGTAAGTATTAATGGTTAATTAAGAATATTAAAGGACTTTTTTCGTGGTTATGTTTTTTGTTCAATTAAAATACTTTTTCTAAGTGTTTGTGTGTTTATTTACTTTTAACTCTTAAAGGAAATGGGTAAGGGGTACAAGTACCTCTATACTCATTTCTCCTGGGAGGGGGGGTGGGCATCTGGGGGACCCCTTTTTAAAGGGGACTCCCAGATTCCACCATGAACCCCCCCAGGAAATCGCGGCCTCCACCTCCACCGCCCATCGGAGGTGGAGAAGAGCCCCTTGTCCTTGGATTGGACAAGGGCTCGGAGGGGGAGGGGAAAGCTTGGCTGCCCCTCCCCTTCCGAGACCCCCCAATTCATGGACGATGCGGGCTGGTATAGTCAGGGTGCGAAGCCCCACGCAGCCGGTGCTCCGCATTCTGGCTATCCCAGCCTGCATGGGGGACAAGGGGTTAAAGAGGTCTGGGAAGGGGGACCCCACGTCGTTTTTTTTTATATTTCCCACACTCAGAACGAAGTAAGTAAAACTCTTCCCACTTGAAAATTTTATTTTCCCTCTTATTCCTTCTGATGTCCTTAATATATTCTCCAAATTTGAGGCTCTTAGCATTTAAGGGGGCTTTGCTATAAACCCTTAAAGTCGGCGGCTACCTAACATTGATCCATGCGTCAACTTTTCCGCTTCGGGAGCATGGCCATACGCATTAATTTCGTAATACCCGTTGCAATGCGAAAATTACGCGAAAATTACGCTTACGCAAAATTTCGCGAAATCCTTCTTCATTACAATTATGTACTTACGGCCATAAACGTAATTACACTAATTACGCGAAGTTTCGCTAAATCGTAATTACGCCATTACGCTCATCTCTACACAGGATGCCACAGACTAAGAGGAGGAACCCACAGTGACAATCACTGCACACTATGTCACAGGATGCCACAGACTGAGAGGAGGAATCCACAGTGACAATCACTGCACACTATGTCACAGCATGCCACAGATTGAGAGGAGGATTCCACAGTGACAATAGCTGCACACTATGTCACAGCATGCCACAGACTGAGAGGAGGAATCCACAGTGACAATCGCTGCACACTACATCACAGCATACCACAGACTGAGAGGAGGAATCCACAGTGACAATCACTGCACACTATGTCACAGCATGCCACAGATTGAGAGGAGGATTCCACAGTGACAATAGCTGCACACTATGTCACAGCATGCCACAGACTGAGAGGAGGAATCCACAGTGACAATCGCTGCCCACTACATCACAGCATGCCACAGACTGAGAGGAGGAATCCACAGTGACAATCGCTGCCCACTACATCACAGCATGCCACAGACTGAGAGGAGGAATCCACAGTGACAATAGCTGCCCACTACATCATAGCATGCCACAGACTGAAAGGAGGAATCCACAGTGTCAATCGCTGCACACTACATCACAGCATGCCACAGACTGAGAGGAGGAATCCACAGAGACAATCACTGCACACTACATCACAGCATGCCACAGACTGAGAGGAGGAATCCACAGTGACAATCGCTGCACACTACATCACAGAATGCCACAGACTGAGAGGAGGAATACACAATGACAATCACTGCACACTACATCACAGCATGCCACAGACTGAGAGGAGGAATACACAGTGACAATCACTGCACACTATGTCACAGCATGCCACAGACTGAGAGGAGGAATCCACAGAGACAATCACTGCACACTACATCACAGCATGCCACAGACTGAGAGGAGGAATCCACAGTGACAATCACTGCACACTACATCACAGCATGCCACAGACTGAGAGGAGGAATCCACAGTGACAATCGCTGCACACTACATCACAGAATGCCACAGACTGAGAGGAGGAATCCACAGTGACAATCACTGCACACTACATCACAGCATGCCACAGACTGAGAGGAGGAATCCACAGTGACAATCGCTGCACACTATGTCACAGAATGCTAGAGAGTGACTAAGGGCCCGTTTCCACTAGACACCGTGCGCGGCTGCGAGACGCACGGTGGCACTTCCTGCCATGTGGGAAAGCAGACGAATCCCATGAGCCGTGCCATACACGACTATGGGATTTGCAGCCTCCCATGTGAAAACTGTGGCCAGTGTTGGCCGAATCCCTAGGGTAAGTCGTTTGGCCGGCGGCGCCATAGTTGCCCATGGGAGAGTTTCCCCGCGCGATTTGCCTGCGGGGAAACTCTCCGAATTCGGCCCGGTTTCCATGCTAGTAGAAACAAGCCCTGAGAGGAGAAATCCACAGTGACAATCGCTGCACAATACGTCACCGCATGCCACAGACTGAGAGGAAGAATCCACAGTGACAATCACTGCACACTACATCACAGCATGCCACAGACAGAGGAGGAATCCACAGTGACAATCACTGCACACTATGTCACAGCATGCCACAGACTGAGAGGAGGAATCCACAGTGACAATCACTGCACACTACATCACAGCATGCCACAGACAGAGGAGGAATCCATAGTGACAATCACTGCACACTATGTCACAGCATGCCACAGACTGAGAGGAGGAATCCACAGTGACAATCACTGCACACTACATCACAGCATGCCACAGACAGAGGAGGAATCCACAGTGACAATCACTGCACACTACATCACAGCATGCCACAGACAGAGGAGGAATCCATAGTGACAATCACTGCACACTACATCACAGCATGCCACAGACTGAGAGGAAGAATCCACAGTGACAATCACTGCACACTACATCACAGCATGCCACAGACTGAGAGGAGGAATCCACAGTGACAATTACTGCACACTACATCACAGCATGCCACAGACTGAGAGTAGGAATCCACAGTGACATCCGTTGCACACCACATCACAGCATGCCACAGACTGAGAGAAGGAATCCACACTGACAATCACTGCACGCTACATCACAGCATGCCACAGACTGAGTGGAGGAATCCACACTGACAATTACTGCACACTACGTCACAGCATGCCACAGACTGAGAGGAGGAATCCCCAGTGACAATCACTGCACACTATGTCACAGCATGCCACAGACTGAGAGGAGGAATCCCCAGTGACAATTACTGCACACTATGTCACAGCATGCCACAGACTGAGAGGAGGAATCCACAGTGACATCCGTTGCACACTACATCACAGCATGCCACAGACTGAGAGAAGGAATCCACACTGACAATTACTGCACACTACGTCACAGCATGCCACAGACTGAGAGGAGGAATCCCCAGTGACAATCACTGCACACTACATCACAGCATGCCACAGACTGAGAGGAGGAATCCCCAGTGACAATCACTGCACACTACATCACAGCATGCCACAGACTGAGAGGAGGAATACACAATGACAATCACTGCACACTATGTCACAGCATGCCACAGACTGAGAGGAGGAATCCACAGTGACAATCACTGCACAGTACGTCACAGTACACCACAGACTGAGAGGAGGAATCCACAGTGACAATCACTGCACACTACGTCACAGCACGCCACAGACTGAGAGGAGGAATCCACAGTGACAATCACTGCACACTACATCACAGCATGCCACAGACTGAGAGGAGGAATCCACAGTGACAATCACTGCACACTATGTCACAGCATGCCACAGACTGAGAGGAGCGGAATATCTGAAAACTGCTTATCAAACATACCTCCTTCCCTCACACCCCAGTACTCTATCCCTTTAATATTTATTTACATATACATCATATAACTCATGTTTATGTCACTAGGTTGTCACATGTCACTTCAGGGTTCCTTTTCTAATGAGCATCCTTGCAAACTGACTTTCAAAACTGCATCAACCCCCCTCCCCCCCTCCTTCTACGCCCCATGCTTCCATGTTGTTGAAGAACTGTGGTTCCGTGCTGAGCCTCTGACTCATATTTATCGCTAGTAGATAAATAAATAAAAGTCTAAGAACCCCTCATTTATTGCCTTGTAAGAAGGAACAGTTGGCACGCTGTGGACCTCAGAGGCAGCCGGAGCTCCTTGGAGAATCTCAAAGGTGATTATTGACAAGAGGGAAAACTTTTAAGGACTCCACAACGTCCACCCTCCTCGTTTTATGTTGCCCTCGTAAAAGTAGGGCAGCGTTGCGGCGACAGCTGTCCGCTTTCATTTGCTCGCAGTGCATACTTCAATAACTCTTCGCCAAACACATTTTTTTGATACATATATTCCCAGGACCGGGTGTTGCGAAGGCATTAAAGCGCAAGCTGTAGGGACGGCACGCCACAATTACCGCTCGTCTTAAAAGCGAACTGACAGCGTGTTCACAAAGGGACGCCGGGCGGATCTCTGGGTAAATAAGAGCGCTATCTTAAGTTAACATTCTTCTTACACAAACTAGGTTAAATAAAAGAAGACTTAAGAGAGATGAGTGTTTTTTTTGGTTTGTTTGTTTACATTTTTTTTTTCCTTTTTGATAAATTCATTTTATTTCAGTTTTAAAAATTAATGAGCATCACTTAACAGAGGCGCTGCGTGTCGTAGTATGTAGAGCGATCGGCGCTCCATGGGCGAGAATACTAAATGACACAGTGGCAATGTAAGCTGCCAGGAAACAAACAATTTCAGCGCAGAATTGTTCCGGTGGGATCCATTTAAATAAGACTGCTTTTTTGAGGGGTAAAAAAAATAAAAAAATGTTTATGATTATTTCAGCTTTATACGTTGCGAGAACTATTTAATGGGAAATGCTTCTTCATCTTGCTTACCTTATTTTTTAGCCAGTAAAAAATGCATAGCGTTAAGGTAGCCAAATATTAGCAGATTTTCCCTCAAGTAATTAAGCGATTGACTTTATTGGACAATCAAATGCAGTGTCGTTGATGTAAAGTCAATAGACTAGTGGCCCACACTCTACACGCAAGATCCTTCGCTAACCAATCAGAACATGTTCAGAAATGATTATGAAAATGATTATGAAATTCATTAGAACCGTAGCTGATTCCTACGACCAGATGATATTTTCCACCCTGCCCAATTTAGTAAATTGGTTGACTTGACCAGACATCGGCCAATTTCCATTGATTGAGCAAAATGGAACATAATCGATACTCCCGTGAAAATCGGGTAATGTATGGGCACTTTTACTGATATATAACGACCTGCGCACCTGATTGGGCAGGGAGTGGTGTGATCGCAGCTTCCTGTGGGCTCAATAAAGTTATTACACATTTACAAGTCGCTAAAGCATTCTGGGCAGAATATGTGCTTGTACATCTGACCACGTAAGAAGGTCCATGAGATGCTACTTGTTATAGTTGGTATGCAAATTAAATGCAATTTGTAAGCATCTCAGAATTTGATTGGTCCAGTTTTAAGTTGCATAAAATTTTCTTAAAAAATAGGCAAGTTGCAAAAATGAGCATGCCGCTGTCTATCTCTTCTGATCACCTGTTGCGTGTAGCATCTGCCTGTTACTTGCTATCTGTACTGTGTGTCAAATAGCGACACAGAAGCAAATTCACAAAACTCCAGTAAAGCCGCCAGGCGCTTACCATTAATGATGCTGACAAGGTAGAGGGCATTGCTTAATTCCCGTGTTACGCAAGTACCATAATGCATTGTACTAGCCACCCTTAGCTTGGTATCGTGAGCTCAGGAAGCACCGTTAGCTCTTGTATTGTGCCCCCTCTGCCATCTATGCCCCATAGTGCCTCCCATGTGGTGTCCCCCAGTGCCCCCTATATGGTTCCTTCTGCTCTAGTATTGCTCTTCCGACACATGCAGAGATGGGAGTTAGAAGCATGCTGGGTAAGTAGTAACTCCCCCCCCACCCCATCACTCTGTGCCAACAACAATTCTGGTGTACATGTAAAAAAAGGCACCAGGTCAGAAGAGCGCTGGATAAAGCTGCCAGTGTAAAATTACAGTTATTGTACTAGTTAATTTTGGTAGTAAAATATTAATTATTTTTATCGATCTTTTACTATTACCTACCGTACCAGGTGACCAACCTTACAACCCCCACCCCTCATATTGCCTAACCTTAACCTCCTTTGGTGCCACCCCCCTTTTTGGTGATCCATTACCTTACCACCACCCCCTCTTCCCTGATAATGCGTAACCCTAACACCCTCCCTCCTCCAGGTGGTGTCTAACCTTAAAGAGAATCTGTATTGAAAAAGAATGCCCCTGTGGGGTAATCACCTCGGGAGGGGGAAGCCTCTGGATCCTATCGAGGCTTCCCCCGTCCTCCTCCGCCCCACGGTGGTCTTGCTGCAGCCCTCGGAATGCACAGCCGACAATTTGTCAGGCTGTGCAATATTTACCTTTCCCTGTTCCAGCGGGGGAGGTGTTGCGGCTCTCCGCTCTACTGCGCAGGCGCAGCAGGAGACTTGTGCCTGTGCAGTAGAGCGGACCTGACTGGGAACAGCTATTTTCACCTGTTTCTGAGCCGAGAGCTGCTACTGCGCCTGCCCTGGCGCTAGGGAAGGTAAGTATTTACATCCCCGCTGTTCAGTGGGCTACAGCGAGATTGCCGTGGGATGGAGGAAGACAGGGGAAGCCTCGATAGGATCCGGAGGCTTCCCTCACCCGAGTTGAGTACCCCCAGGTGCATTTTTTTCCAATACAGATCCTCTTTAAATGAAACACTCCCCCACGGTTAACCTTAAACCTCCCCCTGCTTAACCTTTTCTGCCTACAGTGATTACCATTAGAAAAAGTGGGTGCCCTTTCTTATGATAATCGTTGCCATAGACTCTAATGTTAATTACTGCAATAAGTGGCTATGCATGGTAAAAAGGGCACCAGAGGCTCCCAATGAAATGGCGTGTAGCCCCGCTGATAGGGGTACAGATTTCTACCAGATACCAGCATGATGATCGAGGGAAAATCTACGAGTGGGTGGCTATCTTTACAATGCAGAAGTAATTCTTCTGAAAATGAATTATAGGTCATAAAACTCCTTAACTACTTTAGCTTTTAGGACGCAGCTCCTACATCCAAAAATGCATGCTAGACATAGGAGCTACCAGTGGCGTAGCAATAGGGGGTGCAAAGGTTGCGACCGCATCAGAGCTCTTGGGACGGAGGGGCCCATCCTGAACCACAGTTTTAGCTCTTTATTTGGTCCTTTATGGGCAATAATCCCTTCTATAGATGCTTTTAATAGTAGTGATCATTAGTAAACTGTTTCCCATCCCCCTTCTAGCACCTCTGACCAGTGGCGGCTCCAGCTTCAGATTTTTGGGGGGGCTCAAAGGGGGCACAATGGCCGGCAGACGGGGCTCAGGGGCAAATGTGCGGCGCGCGAAGCGCGCCGAAAAAAAATGGGCGTGGTCATGACATCATGTGGGCGGGGCTAACTGAAATGTAGTTATACCAACTAATGTAGTTACATAAGGAAAAAAAAATGAAGTAAATGCACATAATGACAGACAGCGTTTCCCCAGTAAATGAACGACAGCGTTTCTTTCACCACATAAGAGACCATTTCACCAGTAAATGCACGTAATGACAGACAGCTTTTCACCAGTAAATGCACGTAATGAGAGACAGCTTTTCACCAGTAAATGCACGTAATGACAGACAGCTTTTCACCAGTAAATACATGTAATGAGAGACAGCATTTCACCAGTTAATGCACATAACGACAGACAGCGTTTCCCCAGTAAATGCACGTAATGAGAGACAGTGTTTCACCAGTAAATGCACATATTGACAGGCAACCTTTCACCAGTAAATGCACGTAATGACAGCCAGCCTTTCACCAGTAAATACATGTAATGAGAGACAGCGTTTCACCAGTAAATGCACGTAATGACAGACAGACAGTGCCAACCAGGAATTACCGTGTCCCCAGGGCCAAGTATAGCCAGGTGTACAGATGTCCCCAGGTGGGGTGGCAGTGGAGAGAGAAAAGGGAGCGATGGGCACAGTGGTGGGGAAGGGGGGACGTCTCCCTCACCTTGGGGCTCCCATTTTTTCTCGCTCCCCCTCCAGATATGAGCGGCGGGTGCAGGGGCGTAACTTGATATCATTGGGCCCCCTGCAAAACTTTGGATGGGGCCCCCCAAAGCTAATCTGGGCTTCATCCTCGTACAAGCGCCCCACGTGGTTGCCTGCATAACGTGAGTGCATCATGTGACATCACACATGCTCCCACACATACACTGGCAACCACATGGGGAATGTATGAGGACAGTGCCAGCGATGGACAGGTAAGTATAGAGCAACGGGGGTAGGGAATATTTTACATTAAGGGGGACAGTTTGGGGGGCACAAGGCGGCGTCAAAAGCCTGATTCCTGAGAGATTTCATGCTGAAACCGATCGGGAATCAGCCTGCGGTGTATGAGCAGCCGACAGCTCTCTCTCTCTAATCAGAGAGAGATCTGTCTCTAGGTCAATCTGTCCATAGAGCTTCTGATGTGTGGGCACCTTAAGAAACAGGTGTACTTAACCCTTTCAACAACTCAGCTGTGTTGATTGCAAAGGTTCTGGCATTCCTTTTGCACAAGTGTATTATGCATGTTAAACAGTGAGCTCTGCACTATTCTTATAGCAACATCTAGTGAGTGAGTGTACATACAGAACAGGAGGAAGCATATAGATTTTATAAGAATAGTGCAGAGCAAATACCTTAGTGGAAAAGAAATGCCTTTGCATGCAACACAGGCAGCTGAACTGCTGAAAGGGTTAAGTAACCCCTCCCCCCATTACTGGGAGAGCAGCCAGAAATGCCTGAGATAAGCTCACCCTGGTGTGTCTAGAGTCCAGGCTCAGGGAAGCGTCTGGTGGTCCCGCTGTGTGAGGAAGAGAGGGAGTTCCTGTCAGGCAGCATACCAAAGTCAAATCTAGCGCGGTGAATGAGGCTACACGTGGGGAGGGGGAGGGAGGCAGAGATCACATGCACAGGCAGCCTGCAAATCTCACCCATCCCTGCTGGAGCTTCTCGTCTCCTATGACTCCGCCTACTTTTCTACATCCAACGGGCATCAAACTGACCAGCCTGCTTCAGTCCTATTGGCTGGCAGCAGCAGCAGAACGCACGCTGCTTTGCTTATACGTCCTCAGACAGCCAGCTAATCTTGTTTGCATAATTTTAACATTCATGCGTCTCCCGGAGCTGTGTGTCATCGGGCAACCCTGCGGAGGGGGGGCTTGTGGCGGGGCTGACAGCTTGTCAGCTGGGGCTTAAGCCTGGGTAAGCCCCAGTGTAGCGCCGCCACTGCCTCTGACACTGTAGCTGCCATTGGCAGGTTTCGGTGCGCCGTATCAATTGTTACTGTACTGTATGTATAGAGTACTTGGGGGGATGGGGGCAATGTAAAACCTGCACTGGGGCCCATAGTTTCTTAGCTACACCACCGGGAGCTACGTCCATGAAAAAACTGGAGCCGCGGGGATTTGCAGGGCCGCAATCGCCAGGGTGCGCAGGGCCACCCATTAGCACGGAGATCAATCAATGGGAACGCAGTTTCCATTCATTGATCTAAGTCCCCGTTAGAATGATCGCTGGCTTCTATGGATAAGCTGCAATCGTTCTGTTACACATTCCCTCTTCACTTCCTGTAAGCTTACAGGAAGCCAAAGAAAAAAGACTGAGGCCATCTTGTGGCCAAATAGAAAAACTACATCTACATATTTTTTTTTACATGAATTGACACACTTTTACATTTAAAATTAACTGTTTATCTCCCACACAACCAAAAATGCTTAAATATTTTTTTTTTTAATTTACATGTCAAGAAGGTATATTACTATTATTTTTTAAACTATAAGCTTGTAAATAGTGATGGACGCAAAACTGAAAAAATGCACCTTTATTTCCAAATAAAATATTGGCGCCATACATTGTGATTGGGACATGATTTAAATGGTGTACAGTACTAACCGGGACAAATGGGCAAATAAAATACGTAGGTTTTAATTATGGTAGCATGTAATATTTTAAAGCTATAATGGCCGAAAACTGACAATGATTTTTTCCATAATATTCCAGTTAAAATGCATTTAGAATAAAATAGTTCTTAGCAAAATGTACCACCCAAAGAAAGCCTGATTGGTGGCGAAAAAAACAAGATATAGATCATTTCATTGTGATTAGTAGTGATAAAGTTATTGGCGAATGAATGGGAGGTGAAAATTGCTTGGATGCATAAGGTGAAGAAAACACTGAAGGCTGAAGAGGTTAAACTAAATCAGTGTGATGTTATATATGATACAAAGTTTAAACTTATATTTACAAACCTTAAAGAGAAACTCCGACCAAGAATTGAACTTTATCCCAATCAGTAGCTGATACCCACTTTTACATGAAAAATATAATGATTTTCACAAACAGACCATCAGGGGGCGCTGTATGACTGATTTTGTGCTGAAACCCCTCCCACAAGAGGCTCTGGTACCGTACGGTACTCTGGGAAAACTGCCACAATGTAACAATGACACACACAGGAAATGGCTGTTTATAGCTGTCTGTTAAAGCCAGAACAGCTACATAATCTGCCCACAGTAACAATGTCACCATGTAATACATGTCATAATGTGAATCTGGGAGAGGAAATATTTTACAATGAGCAAACTCTGACTAAATCATGTATACATAATTATTGTAAAAATTAAGCACCTTTTTATATTAAATTATTTTCACTGGAGTTCCTCTTTAAACCCCCAAAAAAGAATCATGAATTTGGGACTCCCAGAAAGTTCTGCTAGTGGTTAGTTTTACAGATACAGATGTATTTATCTCATAAGTTGATTTTCACGTCAGACCAATGTCTATACATCCATTTTTCTTCCTGTCTGTGAAAAGGCAATGCAACATTTTCTAAGACGTACGCTTTACAGTTAAAGTGTATAAAAAAACACAATAGAAAAGTTTACAGACAGAGCAGAATTCTCATTTTGTACATAACAATGCTAAATAATGGTCATTTCCGTGGATTTTTTTTTCCTGGAGCCTTGCAGAATGGCCGCTTGATGTGAACACAATGTAAAGTCACATTTTAGCCCTAATGAGAGTTTCTGTGGCTGGCGGAGGAACATTGCGTCTGCACTTCAATTGTATTGTTTCTGTTGTGCTTCTCTGCAGGGTCCGGGGCTGTCGTGCTCCAAGTTGAATAACCCGATGACATCTGATTAGCGCAGCTCCACCTGGAGTAAAAAACTCCCACCCTTAAGTGTCACTCTCACAGCCGGAGTCGGCCTAACAGGCCTAAGTGGGTTGACTCATATATGATTATACCATTATTACTAAGCTTTATGGAACAGATGTAACTAGCACGCAATTAAAGGTCCGGTACACCCACATTATAACTTGGTTATAAACTTGCCACTTTCAGTCAAACAGATATTGTTTTATTTTTTTCTTTCTTTTTTTCCCCCTTCCTTTTGTATTGTTCATATTTATCTTTAGTGCCGGTTTTGCCGATATAAAAATTTGGTCCACACCTCTTTTACACATTATAGCAAGACATAGGTTAATGAGATGCAAATACAGTGGAATGCAAAACTTTGGGCAACCTTGTTAATCTTCAAGATTTTCCTGTATAAATCGTTGGTTGTTACGATAAAAAATGTCAGTTAAATATATGATATAGGAGACACACACAGTGATATTTGAGAGGTGGAATAAAGTTTATTGGATTTACAGAAAGTGTGCAATAATTGTTTTAATAAAATCAGGCCGGTGCATAAATTTGGGCACTGTTGTCATTTTATTGATTCCAAAACCTTTAGAACTAAATATTGGAACTTAAATTGGCTTGGCAAGCTCAGTGACCCCTGACCTATTATATATATATATATATTTTTTAATCTAGCCCTTCCAGTCGCTCTCTGATCCTGTGTATATTGTGCCTAAAGATTGGTTTTGTTGTAGCTTTCTTGATTTCAACTCTCTTCTCTGATGTCCTAATTACCGAAAATGGCCGATGACTGATTCTGCAGATTACCACAGAAATTTGAATTGCTGATACCAATTCCAGCAGAAAGGTTTCATTTTTATTAATAAAGTTATGTAATATTTTTTTTAAAAGTTCTTTTGCAGAATCCGTTATCTTTTGTTGATGTCTGCTTTTATGCAGAATTATTCTGCATTTTGAGGTAAACCTCTGCATTCTCTGATTGGTCGGAGTATTTCCAAGTCCTGTGATTGGCCTAAAATTTCAGATTTTAGGCCAATCACAATCGAAAGCATTGGTTTATTTATTGCGCAGTGTCATGTAGTAAGTTGTCGTCCTATCTTAGCACTGATCCGCCACTAGTCCCGTTTCTAGGGGCAGGGTGGCCACCCAAGGTGTGGTGCAGGAATGGAGAAGCAGCAGGTGCAGAGAGAAGGGTAGGAAAAACGTGAAGGCTTAGCTACAAGGACGCAAGGAAGGGGGGCAACTTTTACCCTCCCTCCTTCTCAAGGGACTCTCCTTCTGTGCCACCCCCTTCCCATATGCAGAGCTAGGGGCAGCGGATGAGATTATGCTACACAATCTCCTCCTCCGGGTTCCAGGCACTAGAGATCCAGGTCCCATTTGTCTTCTCTGTCCTGGCTGCTGGTTTCACTTTTTTTTTCCCGATTCAAGAGCGTGAGAGGTTCTGCAGAGAAGACAGACAGGATCTGATGGGAGGCTCAGGCTGCCTACTCTGTGTGGGTCATCTGGCTAGCTATGCTGGGGAGGGGGGGTCTGCATCTGGCTACCTATATTGGGTAAAGAGCTACATCAGGCAAAATATACTACGGGGACATTCAACCACCAATACTGGGGGCTACATCTAGCTACCTATACTGGGGGGGGGGGATTTGCATCTGGCCACCTATACTGGAGGGAGGGCTACATCTGGCAACCTATACTAAGAGGGGCATCTGACCACTAGTGCTGGGGGGGTAATCTATATTGGAAGGGGGGGGGGTTGCATCTGGCTACCTGAACTGGGGAGAGGGCTGTATCAAGCAACCTATGCCAGGGAGGCATCCAAACAACAAAACTGGGGAGCTATATCTGGCTACCTATACTGGGCGGGGGGTCTGCATCTGGCTGCCTATGCTGGGGAGGGGCTATACCTGGCAACCTATGCTAGGGGGATGTCCGACCACAAGTACTGGGGGGGCCACACCTGGCTACCTATAAGGGGAGGGGGGAAGGTCTACATCTGGCTAACTATACTAGGGGGACATCCAACCACCAGTACTAGGGGGCTACATCCTTCTACCTATACTGGGGGGAGGGGTCTGCATCCGGGCACCTATACTGGGTGGATCATCATCAAGCTATCTATACTAGGGGGCTGCATCTGGCTACCTATACCGGGAAGGGGGATACACCTGGCTGCATATACTGCAGGGGTCATTTGGCTACCTAATATTGGGGGGTGCCTCTGTCTATCACAACGTAAGCTTGAGTTTATGGTGGCGTGTTACACCCTTGCCCTGGTAGCTATTAAGCATAGTAGCTGCCCTGTCAGCTCCTTGACTTATCTTTCTGAACAGACCTGTAAATATCTGCAGTAAAGAACGCAGACAAGCCGGAGTTCCATGGCGGCGTGCTGCATCTAACATCCGTGCTATGCGTACGCCGTGCGGCGAGGGCCTCGGCTCCTCCGGGTGGGAGGCGGCGAGCGGCTGAGAGCTACTCCTCATGCAGACGAGATAAACCTCTCCACAGCTCTCCGTGGAAATTGAAATGTTTTGGCGCTGGCCGCGAGCGTTATCACAGCGTGAGACAAGCAATCAGCCGGCACATCCAGGTGTGCCGCAGACAATGGACGGAGCCATTCACCGCGCTGGCCAGGAAATAGACTGTCTCCTGTCACATCTCTCTGCTTCAAGAAGTGTCATTCTATTCCAGACCCCTCTCAAAAAACCGACGCTGAGAGGCTATCAATCCTCTTACCGGGAGAAAATAAACCTCTTCACGCCAGAAATGTGCATAATATTGGCAGCTGAGATTTCAAAGCAAAAAATAGTTCCAGTGATTTGTGTGCCTCCCCCTCCCTCTTATCCCCCCTCCACTGCTCTCCTCGTTTCCTTCTTCTCTGTTAGTTCTGTCTGCTTAATGCCTTACACTCTATATATATGTCCCTGGTCTCCCTTCCTCTGTCACTACCTCCGAACCTGACCCCCCCCATGTACCTACTATGTCTAGTATGATTGCCAACATTCTAGTATTCCAGTAATGCAATAGGGTTGTCAGAATCAGAATCATTTATTTCGACAAGTACAAATGGGGGGGTGGTACCCGGAGTTGGTTTTGCTCATACAGCTTCTGGAAGGATGGGGGGGATAATGTTTGAAAGCCAAAAGCCAAGGTTGCCATACTATGGCGTCACCAGTTGCACTTTCAATAATCTGTCACGTTGGAGACATCGGGGGGTGGGGGGGTTAAAGGGGGTGAAGGTCAGCAGTGATGATTCAATTCTGCATGAAAGAAACCTGCGGTGATGGCTGACGCTCCTGAGGATCCTGACTGCTGACACCTGGCAGTGCTGGCCGAGGTGTTCCAGTTGAAAAGGTTCAGTCGTGTTCATTTCTGTGGTGGGTCCCGACTCCTGGGCAGCATTCAGCTGGGCTGGTCAAGATAATCTGGCTGTCACAGAAGAATCTGGCTGCGGCGGCCCTTACTTCTGGATTAGTGGCTGGCATCATGGAGGGTCTGGACCAGAGGTGTCCCTGCTGAGGTGGAGCAGCAGCAGCCAATGGATGGATGGAGCCGGCATCCAGTGAGACCAAAGGTTTCCTGATCACCGTGGTGTCCAGATACCAAAGTCTCCATGACCCGTACCAGCGTCCCAGGCTGCATCGGACCACACTGCACACCTTCAGAGGGAAAAACAAGGTGAAATGGTAGGGAAAAGGGAGGAAAAACGAGGAAAAGCCAGAATCCTTTGGCCAACTGGCCATGGCTGCCAATTAAGGCGCCATCTTCCTGAACAGCAGTACATTCAAGTACATTGATGACATTTCTCCAAAACCCTAACCTCCACCAGGATCATGAACCCTTACCTATTGCTCGATCTTATCCTTCTCCCTAATGTCAGTGCCTGGCTATTATCGAATCCATCGGCATGAAAAAAGGGCGCTGTGAAAAAGGGCCCGGCTGGATAACGAAATGGCGCCGGGGGATAACAAAAGCTGGTAATGATAATCATCATTGTCAAACCGTTGTTAAAACAGATGGAAAATAATAGCGAAAAGATATTAACGTTAAAAATCGTTATGTAATTTAACAATACAGCTTAACCCAACCTTACCCTCACACAGACCCCTCCCTTGGTGGTGCCTAAAACTAACCACTCCCCTAGTGGCGCCTAACCCTAACCACCCCCAGTAGTACCTAACCCTAACCCCCCCTGGTGGTGCCTAACCCTAACCACCCCCCGGTGGTGCCTAACCCCCCCAGTAGTACCTAACCCTAACCACCCCCCTGGTGGTGCCTAACCCGAATCACCCCCCCCCCTGGTGGAGCCTAGCCCTAACCCCTCCCCTGGTGGTTCCTAGCTCTAACCACTCCCCTGGTGGCGCCTAACTCTAACCCCCCCTGGTGGTGCCTAACCCTAACCACCAGCCCCTGGTGTTACCTAAAACGACCCCCCCCCCCGGGTGGTGCCTAACCCTAACACTCCCCCTGGTGTTGCTTAAACCTAACCAATCCCTCTGCAGAAACACACTTTTCCACATAGAAATGATAATATCTTTGATAACGTAAAATCTGTACATACAAGCGAAACAATATGGTACAAACTAACATTGCAAGCTTCCAAAACTATAACATACTTCAAAAACTTTAATGTTCTAATGTTTTAACGATATTTATCGCGGCGCCCCTTTTTCTGCTTTTTGACAGTTTTAACTATAATTGCATTAAAGTCTATGGCGGCGCCCTTTTTGTCCACCTTCAGCGAGTGCCCTTTTTTTCTACTACCGTCCATCTCCTTCATGTTAACCCCAACCCCATACTATAAACTGCAGGGTGACAGAGTGGAAACTAGAATGGAAAGAAAAAGAACACTCCCATGGCGAAAAACCTTTCATCAATAATACAAGATGTATTGCACTTACTGAGTAACACTAAAGTTAGGTTGTCAATGCCACTGGCCAACCTACACACGCATGCGCAGAAGATGATGACCCATCGATGGCCAGCGATCCTTACAGGCGCCCAGCGGGACCCCAGAGAGGACAAGAGCTGCGGCAAGGGACCCAAATGACATCTAGGGGCTGGAAGAAACCCCAGGTAAGTAAACTAAGGTTTTCACCTCATGACCATGAGTCCTTAAAGAGACACTGAAGTGAAAAAAAAATTATGATACAATGAATTGGTTGTGTAGTACGGATGATTACTAAAACATTAGTAGCAAAGAAAATATTCTCATATTTTTATTTTCAGTTATATTGTTTTTTTATACCATTGCATCATTCTCTAATATTTGAAATTTACACATTACTCAGCATTTTAAATGATTTTACAGAGCAGTCCAGTGAACTTTTGACCTGTCCTCTGCAGGAAAAAAAAACAATACAGTGCCAGACACTTGAGATAATAAGCTTCAGAACACACAGCTCTCTGTGACTTTGAAAGTCGTGGAGCTCAATGGCTTTTTTGCATAGATAACAACTGGAGTTTCTTAACTCTTCCTGTACTGGAAGCAATATTAGACTTGTGTCTCTGCTCCTAATGTTTTATTTCTTAGCTGTACTACACATACAAATCATTATATCATATGTTTTTTTTTCACTTCAGTGTCTTTTTTTTTTTTGGGCTGGGACCCTTTTGGCACATTTCTGGATTGCCAACAATTGCCAACGAATTCCCCAAAAACTCTTTGCCACTGAATTTCAATGTGGGGGATTTCACAAAAGCGATTGCGATTAGGGCTAATCGCAAGTCATGCAGCATTTTGGAAATGTTTGCACTTTTCAAAAGCGTTTTTGCAGCGATTTGGGATCCTATTGTGTTTTTTTGTAAATATTTTAATATATTCACCAGATGTCCGGCCTCTGTCCTTAGCCATGCCCCCTAGCAGAAGAAGTCACTTCTCTGATTGGAGCTAGAGAAGCCCCTGTGACCTCTTTTGCTCAGGGGGATGGGCTATGGGTGAAAGCCAGACCTCGGAACACCAGGTAAGCATAATTATTGTAACTTTATTTGCATAACAAAAAAAAAAAAAACATTTTGGAAGCGCTGTAAAGTTTACCCACCACAAATCAGGATCGCAATCACTCTGGTAATCGCTGCACAAAGCGCTCACACAATTTCAGAGCGCTTCAGGCAATTCCTAGTGGGTTTCAGGCCTTAGCACTAAACAGAAATGTACATTATAGCTGAGTCACTTGCAATTAGACCCCAGATTGCAGCATTCTGGATGCTAACACCAGTAGATTGAGACTCGTCCGTGGAGAAATAACTACGCAGTAAAATCATCTCTCTTCTGCACTCAGACAAGACATTAAGGAATCTTAAATTCATCCTACGCAGAAAGGAAAAGACCAACCGCCAACTCCTCCACACGGCGGCCTCGGTGATGTCTGGACCGCACTTTCCGCCGATGCGCGCAACAGCTGCTATTAAACCCCACAAGAGCCAAACACGTTATCTTGAGTGATGCTTTAGACTTAGCGGGCCCGGCAGAGAATGGTCTCCATCCATTACATCATGTGTAGCTCGGACCCCTCCTGCTGCCTCGTCTACATCCAAACCAACATAACAGACAGGAAAAATGGGGCCGGAAAATAACACATAAAACTACATAAAAAATAGTAGTCAGCAGTTTCTACTGCAAATAAAACACTGAAGCACAACTATTGTAAAAAGCACCTATTTATTACCGGTGTATTATTGTCCCTTACTGCTAAAATTATGCTAGCAAATAAATATATTTATGCATTGTGAAAATTATCTGTCTCTTTCTAGAAAAAGTGTCAGAGATTAAACCATACTGTATGAAAATGTGATAACACTAAACTCCCCTGCTGCTGCCACTTCAGTTTTTTTCCTTCTTGTTTTTTGTCAATAGATTTTTAAATAATGCAATGACTTAAAGAGAATCTGTACTGTAAAATTCTTACAACAAAAAGCATACCATTCTATTTATTATGTTCTCCTGTGCCCCTCTGTGCTGTTTCTGCCACTCCCTGCTGCAATCCTGGCTTGTAATTAACAGTTTTAGGCAGTGCTTACAAACAAACTAACCAGCTTGTGATAGGCTCACATAAGCAGAGTGTGTGTGAGTCATACAGAGCCTGCAGGGGGCCTGGAGAGGGTGTGTATAGCTTCTACCAATCACAAGCAGCCCTGCACATTCCAGTCTGACTGCCTCAGCCCGACAGAGCTGACAAAGGAGGGAAGATTAGATCATACAACAGAGACAATACAGCCACTGTGCAACTAGGAAAGGCTGCAGTAAGCCAGACCGCATTAGAACAGGCATAGGAACTTATAGGATAGAAGAAAGAAGGATGAAAATTATGTTACAGAGTCTCTTTAAATAGTTTTTTGGGTTTTTTTTTTACAATATCAATTTTAAATAATGTAGTCAATGCTTGCCGATTGTAATATCTTTCCTCACCCTGATTTACATTCCGAAATTCATGATGCTGTCAGGTGACCACTGTAGAATATTTGTTTAATGAGAGCTCCAAAGCCAGTAGAAAGTATACCTGGTCTCCCAGAATGCTCAGTGAGGAAAATTCTGCATAGCTAAACAGCCTAGGCTGTGACATCACTGGGAGGGTGGGCCTACATACCAATATACAGCAAGATATAAATAAAGGGAGTGCTTATGATGCTGAAACCAGGATAATTACGGGATATTTGGGTATCCTGCATTCGACTACTACATGTCACTACAGTGCATCTTTACCCACTTCACCACTGAGGGTTTTTTAATATAAAAATAAAGATGTATTTATCCAATTTTGTATTTTTTTTTTTTTTAATCACAATCCTTATTTGCAAAAAAAAAAAAAAAAAATCATACCCCCTGTTGGCATCCATAGTTAAAGTGACCCTGAACAGTAACTAGAATAAAAAAAATTCACTTACCTTGGGCCTCCTCCAGCCCACCGTAGGCTGCGAGGTCCCCCAGCGTCCTCCTGGCTCCTGTCCGTGTCCCTCCGGCTCCTCAGTAAGGGGATTCTCAGCAAGGTTTTTATTCTTTATAAAGATATTCCCTAAAAAAGGATTTAAACAATGATGCTGGCCAGCTTCCCTGCTCTCTACACAGTTTTTGGCAGTTGGACAGAGCAACTGCCATTCACTAAGTGCTTTTGAAAATAAATACATCCCTGAGAATCCCCTATGAAGAGATGGACTAATCCAAAACCTGTCACTTCTGTCAGATTTCTACTACCTACTGTAAGTGACCGCAACACAGGAGAAAAGTAATTTATGGCTCATTTTACTCTGGAAAAAACATACTTCTTAAGGTGGCCATACATGGTACAATTTTTCAATTAGATAATTTAGTTCGATTATTCCATTAGATCGAATATAAAGATTTTTCCAGCATGTCCGATCATTTTTCCCGAAAAAACGGGATAATTGTTCGAATTTCTTGATCGAAAAAAAAAATATTTTCAACTTTCATTCAATTCGATCATTTAGATCGAATAAGCGGGAAAATCGAACGTTTTTATTGTACCGTGTATGGCCACCATTATTTGTATAGGTTTGCACATATTTTACATTTTAAAATTTTTCGCATTAGTGCCCCTTTAACCACTTCACCCCCCCAGTGCTAAATTTCTCCGTCCCTCTGCGCGCCGCTTCACCCCCAGGGACGGAGAAAGGCGCACTTGTTTGTTTACTGGCTGGGAGTGGGCGGGGACCTCACGCGCACACTCCAGCCAGCCAGCACAGCAGGTGACTAATTGGATGTTAGGAACAAGCGTTCCTAAATCCAATTATATGCGCCGATTGCGGACACAATGGAGACTGCTTCAAACAGAAGCAGTCTCCATTGATAACAATGAAATGTAAACAAACGTGCAGCGCGCGATCGCGCGCCCCCCGCGACCCGCGCGCGCACGCACACACCCCCGCTCTGCAGTGCAATGATTGGTTATGGGGACCCCAGTCCCCAATAACCAATCATATCACTGAAAAAAATCAATGGAAGCAGCGCTGCAAAGTACAAATCGCGCTGGTGCTTCAGGGGTGAAACCCCTCTGTTGTGAAGTGGTTAAACTGACATTTTTCTGTGTTTAAAAAAAAAATATTTCTTCAAATTTTTAAAATCTATTTTTTTCAAAAACTACAAGGTGTTTTTGGAAAATTCTTCTTTTGACTTGTACCCACTATACTCCTTAAAGAGAGTCTGAAGCGACCTCATAGAAAAGGCGGAAACACGCCGCACGGAAGGGTATATGTACCTGGCCAGCCCACCTGCATTTTACAGCCTCCGTAGAAGCGCATTGCCAGCGTGAAACGGCCGTAAGGCTACTCTGTGCCCTGCACCCACCGTCAGCTCACAGCCTCCTGAATATGGTATGTTCACTTGTTGTTCTAATTTTGAACTCTTCTGATGTATGCCACTTGTGAAGATTAAAGACACGATTTGTACAGCAGTGCCGACTTATGTGCATCTCTCCATCTATATTACAGTGACTCTATTTACAAGCCAGAGCACGCTGTTTTCGTGGAAAGAGGCTGCAGTTACTGCCAAGATCCCTCCTCCATGCATAGTGTACTGTAGTGCCGGCCTTTTCCCTTCTTCTCCCCGCTCCAACAAGACCTCATAGATAGCAGGGTCATGTGTGCCCACGTTAAAACGCCGCTATCCCGCGGCTTAACGGGGGTCCCTGATCCCCCAAATCCCCTCGGTGCAGTGGGGGAGCGCTTCCTGGTTGGGGCAGGGCTAACCGCCGCAGCCCTGCCCCACGCGCGTCTGTCAACGTGTATCTCCGCCTCTCCCCCGCCCCTCTCAGTCTTCCTTCACTGAGAGGGGCGGGGGAGAGGCGGAGATCCTCCGCTGATAGACGCGACTGGAGGCAGGGCTGCAGCCGTTAGCCCTGCCTCCAGGAGTGACCAAATGTACGACCAAGTCGTGCGGGGGGGATTTGGGGGTGAAGGGACACCCGTTTAGCGCCGTGATAGCGGCGGTTTAGCAGGGGCACACGTGCCCCTGCTAACTTTGAGCTCTGTAGCGAGATTTATTCTCACTTCAAAGTCTCTTTAACATATGTAGAATCTTTGGTGTCAATAGCATGTATGGGGGCTTTGTATTCACTGCTAAAATCGGCATAAAATCACGCGAAAATTAGGCAAAATTTTACGCAAAATTATGAATGACTATGCGAGACCTATTAAATGTACAAATCATAATTACGTATAGGCGTAATTGCAAAAATGTACGTGAAAACGTACGTAATCGTAATTAACTGATTACGAGCATCACTACTGACATTCATTATTTCCTGTTTAACAATACCAGTTGCCTGGCAGACCTGCTGATCTCTCTGGCTGCAGTAGTGTCTGAATTACAAACCTAACCTAAAACAAGCATATAGCTAATATAAGTCACACTTCAGTCAGAGCACCTGATCTGCATGCTTGTTCAGGGGCTATGGCTAGAAGCATTAGAGGCAGAGGATCAGCAGGACAGCCATACATTTTGCATTGTTTAATGGGAAATAAATATGTCAGCCTCCATATTCATCTCACTTCAAGGGGAACTTCAGCCTAAACAAACATACTGTCATTAAGTTACATTAGTTATGTTCATTAAAATAGATCGGTATAATAATCTCTTACCAATCCTATTATTTTAAAAGAACTGGGAAATGTTTGTGATTTCATGAGGGCAGCCATCTTTTTCATGGGGCAGCCATATTTTTGGTTGAAAGGAGGTGACAAGGAGCAGGAGACACAGTTCCAACTGTCCTGTGTCCTGATCACCCCTCCCAGCTGCACACGCTAGGCTTCAAATCTTAAATTAAAAATAAAAAAAACAAACAAATTTGAACCAAAACAGCAGAACAAGAACAACAACATCAGAAATCCCATCATGCTTTGCACAGCAGCAGGGGAAAAATGCCCGGGCAGTTCTCTCCTGCGCAGCTAAAAATGAGGCTTGGGTAAGAAAAACAAAGTTCTGATGCTGCGAAACTGTTAAAGAAACACCAAGCCTTTTCAGTGCTGCTGAGTAGATTTTTAGTCCGGAGGTTCACTTTAAGAACTACAAGCATGCTCTCAGTAGAGAAATAATGGTGGAGCGTTAGCTTGCGTGCTGAGAGATATCATGTGGGGATCAGTTTCAAGGAGGAATCCTTGACCTTCGGTGAGTCAGCTTGATGCAAAATACTGCAGTGCTTTGTTAGCTACATAGCAGGTTGTGGGTGCAAGGGGTTAATATTGATATTAGCATAAAACACCTGTTCTCTCTTTTGTGAATCAGGTGTCAGCAAGCTTGTGAACAAAAGTTTCCTAAGTGGAGGAAAGTATAATGTATGCACAGATTACAACACTTTGTGAGTTACATTCAGCAATGACAGGAAGTACTGTAAATTCAGCACTAGACTGCAGACTGCTCAGAGAAGTAAGATTCAGGACCTTGGACAGCTCAGTCTGCTGTATAGCTTTAATACAGTGGTAGAACTACCGCAATAAGTAAAGCCAGTAGTTTGTTAACCACTTGACGCCCACAGTGCTAACTCCCCCTAAAGACCAGGCCATTTTTTGCAGTACTGGGCTGTGCAGGCTTTTCAGCCTCCTGCACAGCCCAGCTATGGAGCCCAGCGATCGGACTCACCTCCTTTTTTTGTCCCTAAGGGGACATGCCTCCGGAGGGGTCCGATCCCTGCGGCCGTTTGTTTATTTTTATTTCTTCAAGCCTCTATGAGGCTCTCTCTCCCTCCCCTTCCCTCCTCCCCTCCGTGCACAGAGTGGGAACAGGACGGTGATCCATCCTGTTCCGCCTCTTATAGACGTCAGCCGATGAGAGGACAGTGCTCCCCGGCCAATCAGAGGCTGGGGATCGCCGATCTCGTACAGTGCTGCTGAGGACCGCAGCGCTGTACGGATGTAAACAAAGGGGATTTCTTTCCCCTTACGTTTACAAGCAGCCTGCTAGCCACGATCGGTGGCTAGCAGGCTAATCACGGAGCTCCATTCCACGAAGTGGCAGGGAACGATCGCGCATGCCTGGGAAACTGCAGCCCCAGGACTTGACGCCAGTCAGCGTTAGGCGGTCCTGGGGCTGCCGCCGTGGCCACGCCCATCGGCGTTAGGCGGTCCCTAGGAGGTTAAAATGGACCTGAACGCTTGCATAGGACAGAAAGAAAACAAAGAGGAATGCACCCTGTATGTATTTAGAGTTCAGCCTGGCAACCGGAGCAGTGCTTTTCAGCGCTGCTAGATTTGGGTGCAGCCGGCGCCACCATAGACTGTAATGGGAATCACATCCACAGTGGCGCTTAGTGAGTAACGTCGGCGCCGTCAGAAGACGGAGCCGAAGTTGTCTAAAAAACACAATAATTCGGCCTCCAGCAATCGCTGGAAGCCAAAGTATTTCATTCCCCCACTATCCATGGAGTCCTGGAGGGGGAATAGTAATTAACACGTCCGGGACTCGTGCAGCAGAAGCATTAGCCATATCCTGCGCCCAAGTCTCCCGCGCCGATTTCAAATGTATGCTGTCTAATCCCCCTCATCTGTGTCTAATCACAAGTTGTACTTTGATCTCTTCCGTGTCAGCTGACTGCCACGGCAGATAAGCTCATTTGAAAGCACAGGATGTTAACATGTCTGCTTTCATAAAAGCTGGAAGTAGACACACTGCAGATTTATTGCAGGATTTGTATCAGCTGTAACACCGAAATATTTTTCTTTAAAGGATATTGTGCTGGTCAGAGCCGGGCCGAGGCATAGGCTGGAGAGGCTCCAGCCTCAGGGCGCAGTGTAGGAGGGGGCGCACAATTCATTCAGCTGTCGTTCCTAATTGTGTATGAAGCAGAAAGAAATAAGAAAAGGGGATACATGACAGTGACTGCAGGCCAGAGAACTAGATATTAAGGTGTTGGGGAGGTTGTGGGCCCTGTGGCCCTCTTAGTCTAATAGCAATCAGTGTGTGACGGCTGGGGTGGGAGGGATGGAGGAGGAGCCTCTTAGTCTAATAGCAATCAGTGTGTGACAGCTGAGGTGGGAGGGATGGAGGGGCCTCTTAGTGTAATAGCAATCAGTGTGTGACAGCTGGGGTGGGAGGGATGGAGGAGGAGCCTCTTAGTCTAATAGCAATCAGTGTGTGGCAGCTGGGGTGGGAGGGATGGAGGAGGAGCCTCTTAGTGTAATAGCAATCAGTGTGTGACAGCTGAGGTGGGAGGGATGGAGGAGGAGCCTCTTAGTCTAATAGCAATCAGTGTGTGACAGCTGAGGTGGGAGGGATGGAGGGAGCACTTTGGTGTCTCAGCCTTGGGTGCTGGAGGACCTTGTCCCTGCTCTGCGCATATCTTTTAGAGCTGAGAGGAAGTTCTGAGTTCAGGTCCGCTTTAACAACATTCCCATTATTATTATAATTGATATTTTGATCTGCATGCTTCTATTTGTATAGCTAAGAATTAAGCTTGGTACACACTTTCAATTATAATTGGCCAATCACTGACCAATGTTACTGCCTCCATGTAGTATGAGGGTGTACCTGCACAATCTGCTCATAGTTTTCAGTGTCTGTTGACCCTCATACTACATGGAGGTGCTAACATTGGTCAGTGATTGGCCAATCATAATTAAAAGAGTGTACCAAGCTTTAGATTAGAGGCGGAAAATTAGCAGGACAGCCAGGGAACTTGCATTACCTAATAGGAAATACATATGACAGCCTCAGGGCCGGTTCTAGACGTTTTACTACCTGAGGCAAACTTGTGAGGATGAGATTATCTGCATGCTTGTTTCTGGTGTGATCCAGACACCCCTGCAGCCAAATAGACCAGCAGGGCTGCCAGGCAACTGGTATTGTTTAAAAGTTAATAACTACGGCAGCCTCCTTATACCTCTCACTACAGTTGTCCTTTAATACAATTTGTATGCGTCGTGGAACTGGGACAATGAAATACAATTCAAAGCTGGGTTTTTAAATTGAAGGGAAACTCAGGAAACCTGTATTACAGAGCTCCCTGTTTTGCACTCAATAACAATTACACAAATAAATAAACACGTAGGATTATTACATTATCTCCGCTCCCCTAATTCTCTGATTTATGAGTCTCGTATTGTCTCCAGTCTTGCAGGGAGCTCTTCCAAGGATAAAGAAATACAAAATGTTCTTTATGTGGAAACGGCTTCTGAGACGCGAATTATTGTTCACACGGAAAATTCTAATTGAAGATCCGCACTCAGCATTATCCGGGTCTGTAATGCCCACGTGGATCGTCCCAATCACAGCGGAGAAACTGCAGGACTTCACATGAGAAAAAGTTCATGCAAACCTTTACTAAGGCTTCTTGCACACCAAGACGTTGCGTTAGGTGCCACGTTAAGGTCGCATAACGTGCACCTAACACAACGTATGGTGCTGCAAAAGCCGACGGTAGAGTGAGCCGCGTTCGGCGGCTCGATTCCTATAATGTCTCCCAGAGTGGCGCTGATTGGCCAGCGGGACCACGTGATGCGGAGCGAGACACTCCGCATCACGTGGTCCCGCCGGCCAATCAGCTGCCGCCAGTGCAGTGAATATTAAGTAGCCATGTGCGCGGCTACTGTAGCTGGCTCTCCCCGCCTCCTCTCCGCCCCCCACTGCGCATGTGCAAACAGTCTAACGCGGCTATAGCCGCTCCAACGCCGTAGCATGCTGCACTTTGCACCGAACGTGCAGCATTACATGTAACGCAACGTGGGCTGTGTGAACAGCCCACTTGTGTTACATTGCTGTGCGTTGGGGGAGCGTTACAGGCGCACTAACGTGCGCCTGTAACGTCTTGGTGTGTAAGCAGCCTTAAAGGATACCCGAAGTAACATGTGACATGATGAGATAGACATGTGTATGTATAGTGCCTAGCACACAAATAACTATGTTGTGTTCCTGTTTTTCTTTCTCTGCCTGAAAGAGTTAAATATCAGGTATGTAAGTGGCTGACTGAGTCCTGACTCAAACAGTCCAAGGATAGGTTCGCACACCAGCTTCTCCAAAGAGCCACAAGGTAGTTTTTATTTCACCATAATGTGTCAACACAAAGTATGACAATTGCTTCGGGGCCACAAGAGGTCCCCTTCCTCAGATAAGTGTCTGCACTTATCTGAGGAAGGGGACCTCTTGTGGCCCCGAAACAATTGTCATACTTTGTGTTGACACATTATGGTGAAATAAAAACTACCTTGTGGCTCTTTGGAGAAGCTGGTGTGCGAACCTATCCTTGGACTGTTCGAAACTTTGATAGATGTAGCTTTGCATCTAAGGTTCAGCACCCTCAATATACGGAAAGGTGTGCCGCTCCTAACTATATGACTGCATTGAGTCCTGACTCAGACAGGAAGTGACTACAGTGTGACTGTCACTGATAAGAAATTACAACTATAAAACACTTTCCTAGCAGAAAATAGCTTCTGAGAGCAGGAAAGAGGTAAAAAGGGGAATTTCTTATCAGTGAGGGTCACACTGTAGTCACTTCCTGTCTGAGTCAGGACTGATGTTTCAATATTATTGGGATTGAGCCCCGAATAGATAAAAGGGAGCTCTGATGTAGCGATCCACACTTGAGCACACCACTATGCTCAGGATAATACCAGGTTTCTGTATAGGAGGATTGGTTTAGACAAAATGTAGCCACAAACCAGTAGACTGCTTCCAGATTTTTAGTCTCAAACTTTTTTTTTTTCATCAAAAAGGTAGCATTTTTTTTTTTTTTTGTAAACAACAATAAAACTACTTTGTGGTACAGATACAGATCAATAGATTGAGCAGATCGTAGACACTGTGTGCTTTGTTTGATGAAATATTAGTTCAGGCAACGACACTAGTCCGTTTCGGGTAGTTAACCCTTCGTCAGGCCTTTACAAAACATAAAGAATATATTTACCAAAGAGTATACACAGTCTAGAAGACCATAAATGAATGTTTTAATTTTGGGGTATCTGTTCCGACCAGACACAACCCGGCACCTGACTGATGGCTGGCATAGAGAGGATCAGCTGCAAACACAGTGTGTGAGTCAGGACTGAGTCAGCCACTTACATACCTGATATTTAACTCTTTCAGGCAGAGAAAGAAAAAAAGGGACACAGCATAGTTATTTGTGTGCTAGGCACTGTACATACACATGTCTATCTCATCATGTCACAAGTCAGTTCAGGTATCCTTTAAAGGGAACCTGAAGGGCTTGTTCACACCTAGGGCATTTTCGCCTATTTTTTAGCGCCGAAAAACGCTTGTGCAATGAATCCTTATGGACAGTTCATCTCAGCGGGTTTCGTCTGCTTTCTGCTCAGCAAAGCGCTGAATGTACCATTTTTAGGGCGATTTTGCTACAATGGAAAGTCTAGGAAAAGTGCAACGCGCTCACGAAATCGCTTTGTGCGGCGATTGCATTCACACTTTCATTAATAAATACATTGGCCTCAATTCACTAAGCTTAACTCCTGTCTTTAATAACATTTCTACAGTTATCACCATGCTGACGAGGCATGTCGTATTCAGGAAACATTTTACCTCAGGAAAAGCTCAAGTTAACTCTTCCGTCTTTAAGGTAACTCTTCAATCCTTAAAATAACTCCAGAATTCTAAAGTTAAAGACAGGCTGTTAATTAACTGCGTGTGAAAATAACTACAGAGGAGGTAAATTAACTACAGAGGAGAAAACTTCACCACAGAGGAGGTAACTTCACCACAGAGGAGGTAACGTAACTACAGAGGAGGTAACTTAACCACAGCGGAGGTAACTTAAGGAATGAAGAGATAAGATAACTCTCTCACTGTGTGGAGGTAAGTTATCTCTTGCCTTATTATCTCCAGCATGATCTTAGTGAATTGAGGCAAATTGTATTTATTCATTTCCGGGTGAAAAAGTTTACTTCCTGACTGTTGTCAGGAAGTGAAGAAACAGAATCGCTCTGCAAAAGGGCTTAGAAAAGCGCTTTGCAAAAAAAAACGTAGCAGGTAAGCCCCGGGATAGGAAAAAAAAATCACTCACAAAATCGCAAAACATTGGCTTCAGGGTTTGTGATTTTAGATGTGAACAAAGCCGAAGATAGTAAAAAAAAAAAAAAAGTTTCACATACCTGGGACTTCGGTCAGCCTCTGTAGCTGCCATGTGCCCACGCTGGTCCTCAACGATCCTCCAGTCCCCCGCCACGGCACAGTTTCAGTATCACCGACTTGTATGTAGATGGCCACTGCGCCTGCGCGGCCCTGGTTCTGGTCTTCTTCACGCTCCTGGTGCTGGTAGCGTCCTGCACAGTACGAGAAAATATCTACTGTGCCTGCGCAGGGTGCTACCAACGATGGGAGCACAAATGAGGACACGCGACTAGGTCCGCGCAGGTGCAGTGCACGGCAACTGAAGAGAGCAAACCTGAGCCGTGGCGGGGGAGGTACGTGCACAGGGCAGCTGCAGGGGGCTGGCAAAAGCCCCAGGTAAGTGAAACTTTTTTTTTTACTATAGTCAGGTTCCCTTTAAATTGGATCTGAACTCTTGTACAGGATACAAGGAAAACACAGGAAAATCCACTTGGTGTGTCTTTAGAGAGAAGAGCCTGTCTAATTTCCTCTGGTCTTCAAGTAATTGCAAGTGTAATTTTATCTCTCAGCTGTGTCAGCACAGAAAGTCAGCAGTCTCGGCAGACAAGCTAGGTAAATGCAGGAGGTTAACCCTTTCTCTGCTTCCATGAAACCAGGAAGTAAACAAAATGAAAAATGACATACCTGTCAACTTTAGGGGCCAAAAAAAAGGAAAATAAAGCTCCGCCCCTGCCACACCGTTAGCCATGCCCTGATTTTACATGCAACATGCCCCCCTGTCAAGTTTCCTGGTATCTAGTTGTTTCCCTCCTCTCTCCCCAATAAAGTTTCCCTGGGGCCAAGTGGTTCTTCCCCTAATAAAGTTTCTTTGGTGTCTAGTGGGTTCCCCTCTGTTTCCCCAATAAAGTTTCCCTGGTGTCTAGTGGGTTCCCCTCTGTCTCCCCAAGAAAGTTTCCCTGGTGTCTAGTGGGTTCCCCTCTGTCTCCCCAATAAAGTTTCCCTGGTATCTAGTGGGTTCCCCTCTGTCTCCCCAATAAAGTTTCCCTGGTGTCTAGTGGGTTCCCCTCTGTCTCCCCAATAAAGTTTCCCTAGTGGTCTAGCGGTTTCTACTCTCCATCCCCAATAAAGATTTCCTGGTGGTTTAGTAGTTTTCCCCCTCCCTCTCTATTGTTGTTCTGTTGCGGTCTAGTGGTTTTCTAATAGGCCTAATGAACAAATAGAAGTAAAATTACTGCACTAAAGTGCACAGAACACACACAACAGGCACATGAGACACAAGGGGGTGGTGGGGGAGGGGAGCAAAGGAGACACAAAGGGGGTCATAGTGGGGGCAGTAGAGACAAAAGCGGGGACACAGGAAGCACAAAAGGGACAATGGAGGCACAGGGGGGACACAGGTGGCACAGTGGAGGCTCAATGTGGGCCGTGGAGGTACAGGGGGGACACAAGAGGAACAAAGGGGAATAAATGTGGTTCAATGTAGACAATGGAGGTATAGGGGGCAAACAGAGGGCACAATGGGGGCAGTGGAGGGGCAGAGAGGGAACAGGAGGACACTGGGGCACAGAGGTTTCTACTACTTCCTGTAAGTGACAGGAACATAGGAGATAAAGAATGTATGGCTCATTTTACTCTAGGAGAAATGTACTTCTTCTTTGTATGTGTTTTAAATTTTAAGATTTTTGCGGAAGTTTCTCTTTAACTAAAATTGGAGCACAAGGTGGTTACGGCCCCATTTACACTTAATCAGTTGGTACGTGTTTTTTTTTCCTTCTCCATAGCAGTGCATTATGAAAAATCATATGTATATAGTGTAAACTGAGCCATTGGGAAACATGGGCATTAGGCCCCGGTTACACTTAATCACTTGCGCTCAGTTATAACTGAAAGGACAACTGATTTCAAAGTAATGCCCATGTTTCCCAATGGCTCAGTTCACACTTAAAGAAAACTGTAACTAAAAAAAGTTCCCCTGGGGGGTACTCACCTCGGGTGCGGGAAGCCTCCATATCCGATCGAGGCTCCCCTTGTCCTCCTGTGTCCCACGGCGGTCTCCGTGTGCCCCTCCGAATAGCGGGGATGTAAATATTTACCTTTCCGGCTCCAGCGCAGGCGCAGTACCAGCTCTCCGCTCAGAGATAGGCGGAAATAGCAGACCGCTGTCGGTCCGCTCTACTGCGCAGGCACAAGTCTCCTACGCCTGCGTACTAGAGCGGACCCAATGGAGATCATCTATTTCCGCCTATCTCCATGCTGAGAGCTGCAACAGCGCCCCCCGCTGGAGCCAGGGAAGGTAAATAAATCAGCGCTTGTCAGGCTTGTCAAGCTCGGATTGCGGGTCACTTCGGGGGAGCCAGCGCTGGATTGCCTGCAGCTACAGGGGTGGGGGAAGCCTCATTGGGACCCTGAGACTTCCCCCTCCCGAGATGAGTACCCCCCAGGGAATGTTTTTTTTGTTACAGAGTCTTTTCAAGGCATTTTAACTGAAACATTTTTCATAATGCACTGCTATGGAGGAGGGCAAAAATGCTTACCAACTGATTACGTGTAAACGGGGCCTACTTTGAAAATCAGTTGTCCTTTCAGTTATAACTGAGAGAAACTGACTATAAGTAAATGGGTCCTACATCAAAGACGAAGCTGATAGTAAACTATAGGCTCAGACAGCGGCCACTTCTTCTTATTATTATTTATATAGCGCCAACATCTTACGCAGCGCTGTACAGAGAATATAGTCTTGTCACTAACTGTCCCTCAGAGGGGCTCACAATCTAATCTCTACCATAGTCTTATGTCTATGTATGTATCGTGTAGTGTATGTATCATAGTCTAGGGCCAATTTAGGGAGAAGGCAATTAACTTATCTGTATGTTTTTGGGATGTGGGAGGAAACCGGAGTACCTGGGGGAAACCCACACAGACACGGGAGAACATACAAACTCCTTGCAGATGTTGACCTGGCTGGGATTCGAACCGGGGACCCAGTGCTGCAAGGCGAGAGCGCTAACCACTATGCCACCGTGTACTTCTTAGTACTTATCTCTTGTTAGTGATTGTATGAGCTGAAAGTTTGAGGAATGGTCACTGTAGGGACGCTGCTTGGAAGCCACCGAGTTGGATAGTCCATTGCATGCCATTGGCTACAGGAATTAACAACTTTACCCCCGCCCGTACGAATTTCTCCGTCCCTTTTTCCATCCTTTAACCCCCAGGGACGGAGAAATCCGTACTTTCCGCGCTCCCGCCGCTGCCCGCGCTCCCGCTCGCTCTAGCGCGCACTCCCGCGAGTAAACACGCCGCTCGCCCGGAGATCAATGAACAGGAAAATCCATTCCCGTTTGTTGATCTAAGCCCCGCAATGATCCGCTGCTTCTCACTAAGCAGCGCGATCATTGTAAAAAAAAAAAAAAAAACCTGTTTCCAGCCTCCTAGTACTTCCTCCAAGCGTCCGGAAGGACGCTTGGAGGTCGCATTAAAGAAAAAGTTACTGTTGCCATCTTGTGGCCAAATAGTAAAACTACACCCTAAAACACTTTTCACATACAAATAAATTACTTATACACAAAAAATTAACTCATTACCTCTCACACTCTCCATTTTTTTTCTTTTTGTAATTAAAAAAAAAATAAAAAATTTACAATAAAAAAAATACATAAATAGTTACCTTAGGGACTGAACTTTTTAAATATTTATGTCAGGAGGATATAACACTGTTACTTTATAAACTACGGGCTTGTAATAAGGGATGGACGCAAAACTGAAAAAAATGCACCTTTATTTCCAAATAAAATATTGGCGCCAAACATTGTGATAGGGACATAATTTAAACGGTTTTATAACCGGGACAAATGGGCAAATACATTTCATGGGTTTTAATTACAGTAGCATGTATTATTTAAAAACTATAAAGGCCAAAAACTGAAAAATAATAAATTTTTTCCCACATGTTTTCCTATTTTCCCATTAAAACACATTTAGAATAAAATAATTCTTGGCATAATGTCCCACCTAAAGAAAGCCTAATTGGTGGCGGAAAAGACAAGATATAGTTCATTTCATTGCGATAAGTAATGATAAAGTTATAAACGAATGAATGGAAGGAGCGCTGAAAGGAGAAGATTGCTCTGGTGCTCAAGGGGTAAAACCCCTCAGTGGTGAAGTGGTTAATAGCTGTGAATACGATTTGTTTACTCAGATATGCGGAGCTCCACCACCCATTAAGCCCCCAATGACCTTCAGACTCTGAAATGTAGTGACAGAATCAGCCCTGGTTGAGGCTGAGGCAAAGGGCAGGGGAGGACACCAGCTTGAAGGGGAGGACACAATGCTGAGGGTGTACTTGCAAGGCTTCAGCATGAGGAGAATGGTGGAGATGCTACTACAGATATAAATGTAAGTCTGTTCTAGACACTATGATGTCCAGATGTAAACTTTATATGCTCATCTAACTGCACACAGTGCCTAGACTACACATACGCATTGTCATTCAAACTTTCCTTTTTTTGTAGCCGGAGGCAGTCTTTAAAAAGTGGGGCAGATGTCTCTTGAAAACGACTGTCCCTTCATTTCCAGATTAATTTCGCTCACCTGCATTAGGCAGGATTGTTCCAATTAATTGATTACCAGGCTATACATTAAGGCGCTGCATTTACCTTCTCATTCATCAGCGCAGGCCGGGACGCGTGTATGATGAATATCACCGAATTTGCATTTAACGTCTAATCTATCCCGCTATCGATAGGAGAACACCGGCGTAAGCCAGAAGGGTTTACGCCTTTGCATTAGCGGACTCCACTATGAGAATATTGGCATCATTAAATATTTCAGAGAGAATTAATGAACTCATTGTGGAAGCTGGAGGAACATCCGTCTTGGTGCGCATCAAGGAACGGCGAACGGGCAGAGCAATGTGAGTTTTCTCTGGTCCCCGTCAGATGTTCCGGCTGCCAGATTGGCGTCTGCGTTTTCGAAATTCCACAGGCTTTTTTTTTCTCTCTGTTTTCGCGTTGCCAGATGGAGCCCCTTGGTTGCTGCCAGTCTGAGATCATTTTAAAAGGTTCTCTCCGTTCCGAACTGACAGCGGCTCCTCATGAAGAAAGAGGAGGAGGAACCACGCAAACCTGAACACAGCAAGGGGCCTGACTCCCTAACTTGCTGCCTTGCGTCTAGAACTTACCCTGGTATTTATAGAGCGGTAAGGGAAGAGAGCTTAAAGAGAGTCTGAAGCGAGAATACATCTCGCTTCAGCTCTTATATATAGCAGGGGCATGTGTGCCCCTGCTAAACCGTCGCTATTGCGCCGCTAAACGGGGGTCCCTTCACCCCCAAATCCCCTCGGTGAAGTGCGGGGATCTCTTCCGCATAGAGGCAGGGCTAACCGCCACAGCCCTGCCTCACGCGCGTCTGTCAGCGCGTATCTCCGCCTCTCCCCCGCCCCTCTCAGTCTTCCTTCACTGAGAGGGGCGGGGGAGAGGCGGCGATGCGCCGTTAGCCCTGCCTCCAGCAGCAGCAAAATCTATGACCAAGTTGGTCGTTGATTTTGCAGGGGGGTGGGGTGGGGGTGAAGGGACCCCTGTTTAGCCGCGGGATAGCGGCGGTTTAGCAGGGGCACACATGCCCCTGCTGAATATAAGCACTGAAGCGAGATTTATTCTCACTTCAGTGTCTCTTTAAAGCGGTATTGTCACCATGAAAATCAAATTTCAACAGCAACTGGTCTGAGTGTATTAAGTGATAAAGATGCTAATCCTGCATTCAAAACTTGCAAAACTTTTTCTGCTGTTATGGTTTGTAGTTATCACATACTTTAGGAGCACTGGCCCTAGTGCCAAACAGTGCAAAGGAGTTGAATGCTGGGAGTTCTTTTTATCTATAATATATTCCTCCTCTTCCATTTATTTCCCTGCCAGCTGCTTATCTGACACACCCTCTGATTACTTGTGTTTACAAGCAAGGCTGAGGTGACTCAGTGATTGGATGTGTAAATAAAAAAAGACAGTGCAGTTTTTAGTATACACCTCAGTGGGAGTGTCTGAAGACTCTGGGAGGAGGGCAGCTAATGAATACACAATGAGCAAGAGAAGAGAGGGGGGAAAACAAGAGTCAGGGAGGATATGATGTCAGCATTACCTTGGCAAGATGGCCACTGCCTAGAATAGGATTTTCTGCTTTTCCTTTATGAAATTCACAGGAATGATTACATGGATAGCACAATACATCTGTTATGCAAGTAGAAGTAGTATTTATCTACTTATATATGTGTTTTTTATGTCTCGGTTAGCATGGGTGTCACTTGTTCTTTTTATCCTAATGTTATATGGGAGTTGGTAAAATTGTCCAATCAAAATTGAAACTTGGCCAAGGCGTCAAATAACTACCGCTTCTGCCAAAAAACTAGAATTTATACAGAGGCCCATGATGCCACCCAAGGCCTTAGCAAGCAAATAGCGCTGGCCAGGAGCATTGTTTTCAGTACTCACCCCGCCCACTACATGACACACCTCGCTCTGTCAGCACTCTTCCCCCTCGCATAGCAAGAGAACAGGTCGCTAACCTGTGGGCTAGAGACACATTTGCACATCCTCGGCCACAGGATCTAATCCTGATCTCTGGCAGGTTCCTGTGTATGAGGCTTTGCTGTAACCAATTTGTGTAATAATCTTTCTACACAGCGAGCGGCAGGACCCCTCCCATCGCCGTTTATGCTAAATTCGATCTCACCTTTCATTTTAGTACTTTTTGCTGGGCTATAATAACGAATCATAGTATAAAACAAATAATGTAAAAGCAATCAGAGCTGTGAAGTTCACGTTCCATTTTCCCAGACGGGAATTATGGGCTGTGAAGCCATTATCGCTTTCGTATTCCGGAACAGCAATAATTACCTGCAACTTGCCCCGTGTTTGCGAGAAGGTGTTTCAGAGATCACACAGCGCTAACTGTTCGCCAACCGTTCTCCTAGCTAGCAACAACAGCAATAAGCGCAGCAATGATCGCTAAAAGCCGGGCAGGGGAACCGTCCCGTGACCACTAAAATGTAACTCCGCTCAACAGACCTTCATGCTGATATCCACTTCAACTGAGGGGGGAAAAAGCCTTTTAAAATAATGTCTGTATATTTCAAGTATTTTAGCCGGCTAGATTACACTGACTTACTGTACATGTGTTCACTTCCAACTCTCCCTCTGAACCTACTCATAGGCTAACCTCCTACTTCTTCCTGATGCCTAACCTTAACCTTCCGCTAAGATAACCCCTTCCTAACACTTAACTCTAACTTTCCTACTAATGTAACCCCTTCCTGATGCCTAACTCTCACCTTCCCCTAAGGCAGTGATCTGCAAACTTGTCTCTCCAGCTGTTAAAGAACAAGCGACACCCATGCTAACCTAGAAATAAAAAACACATATATAAGTAGATAAATACTACTTCTACTTACATAACAGATGTATTGTGCTATCCATGTAATGATTCCTGTGAATTTTATAAAGGAAAAGTAGAAAATCCTATTCTAGGCAGTGGCCATCATGCCAAGCTAATGCTGACATCATATCCTCCCTGACTCTTGTTTCCCCCTCCTTTCTCTTGCTCATTGTGTATTCATTAGCTGCCCTCCTCCCAGAGTCTTCAGACACTCCCACTGAGGTGTATATTAGGAACAACACTGTCTTATCCTCCAATCCCTGAGTCACCTCAGCCTTGCTTGTAAACACAAGTGAGCAGAGGCGTTTCAGATAAGAATCTAGGCAGGGAAATAAATGGAAGAGGAATATATTATAGATAAAAAATACTCCCAGCATTCAACTCTATGGCACTGTTTGGCACTAGGGCCAGTGCTCCTAAAGTATGTGATAACTCCAAACCATAACAGCAGAAAAAGTTTTGCAACTGAATTTGATTTGAATGCAGGATTAGCATTTTTATCACTTAATACACTCAGACCAGTTGCTGTTGAAATTTGATTTTTATGGTGACAATACCGCTTTAAGGAACTACAAGTCCCACAATGCATTGCAGGAGTCTGACAGCCACAGTCATGATTCATAAAGGCAAATGCACTGTGGGACTTGTAGTTCCTTAACAGCTGAAGAGCCAAGTTTGCAGATCACTGCCCTAAGGTAACCCTTTCCTGATGCCAAACCCTAACCTCCCCCTCAGCTAAACGTTTCCTGATGCCTGACCTCCCCATAAGGTAACCCCCCTCCTAACACTTAACCCTAACCTTCCTGCTAATCTAACCCCCTTTCTAATGAATTGATGAAACAACTCTAACCTCCCTCCTAATGTAACTACATCCTACCATCTACATCTGTGTGAATAAAGCAGTAACCTCAAAAAAAAAAAACGTTCATGTTTTAAAAGTGTTCATGAACTGCGACTAGATTGGTTGGATGATTTATACTCTCCAATAATAAGTCAGACTTAAAGAAAACCTGAACTGAAAATTAAAAGTGAAAATCAACATACACAGGTCATACGTACCTCCCATGTAGTCTACTCCTCAATCTCTTTCTCCTTTCCCACTTCCTGTTTGTCCACTGTGATCAAGGGAATTCTTTGTCCTCCATTTTGAAAATGGCCATTACCCCATAACAGTTTCCTGGTCAGCACACAGTTGAACTGTAACATCGCCCACTTGAGCCATAGGGAAACATGGACACATCAGCTCTCCTCTCAGCTATAACTGACAGCAACTGATATATTTCAGTTCTGACAAAATGTTGTCAGAACTGGAAGGGATCATTGTAAGAAGAAAATGGTGAGCTTCTGAGAGGAACTGATGGCAAGGCAACTATGTAATGTTCAATTGAAGTTACCTCATGTGTTTATTTAAAATAATTTTACTCAGTACAGGTTCTCTTTAAGCCTGATACACACCTTTAGTTTTGATTCTCCAATCACTGGCAAATGTTACCACTTCCATGTAGTATGAGCGCTTACTCACTAAATCTTTTCATAGTATTAAATATCTGCAGGCTCTAATGCTACATGGATGGAGGTAGCAACATTGGCCATTCAAAATTGAAGGTGTGTCAAAGGCTTTAAAGCAACAAATAACTACTGCCTCTGCCACAAACTGGTGTGTGTACAGTGGCCCCCCCAATTCCACCCAAGGCCTGAGCAAGCAAATAGCTCTGGCCAAGAGCATTGTTCTCTATACTCACCCCGCCCGCTACATGACGCACCTCGTCAGCCCTCTTCCCCCTCGCCTAGCAACAGAACATGTCACTAACCTGCAGGCTAGAGACACATCTGCACAGCCTGGGCCACAGGATCTAGTCCTGATCTCTGGCGGGTGCCTGTGTACGGGGCTTTACTGTAACTAACGTGTGTGATAATTGCTCTATACAGCCAGGCCCCCTCCCATCGCCGTTAGTACTACATTTGATCTCGCATTAACACGTTTCTCCGACTCTATGCCAGTTTGTTCGGGACATTTGGCTTAATAAGCCACCCTTCCTTCTCCTTGTCGTTCCAGTGCTGGGGCCCCCAAAAGCCTGTTGACAAGGCTGTGAGCTCCGGGGGGTTCCAGCGCTGAAATAGCCTGGTGGTGGAGGTAAGTATCTGATTTCCCAACACGAAGGTACGTTTTTTTTTCCCCCCCAAAAAAACTCACAGGTTTGCTTTAAAGATGAAGTTGAAATTAGAGATGCTCAATCCGGATAGTAGCTATTTGGATTTCATCCGGTTAAACTAAAATCACCTGTGCGGGCTGTCATGACGTCTTCTTCGTCCATCCCACGATGCGCTCCGATCCGGCATCACGTGACTAAAAACACTTCCTCCTTCCGGGTTGAAGGAGGAAGTGTATAGTCACGTGACGCCGGATTGGAGCGCATCGTGGGAGGCGCCGAGCCCCCCCAGCCCGCAAAGGTGATTTGAGTTTAACCTGATGAAATCCGAATAGCTAATATACGGATTTCATCCGGATCGGATTTGAGCATCTCTAGTTGAAATACTTTGGACACATAATGGGAAGTCAGGACTCATTGGAGAAGACCCTCATGCTGGGAAATATTGAGGACAAAAGGAGGAGGAGGAGGGACAACAGAGAATGTGATGGCTAAATAGTATCCTGGAAGCAACAAACATGAGCTTGGCCAAGCTTCCAGAGGCAGTAGAGGATAAAGAGGCCTGGCCTGCTGGGGTCCATGGGACCACAAAGAGTCGGAGCTGACTGAATAGCGACTGAACAAGAAGAAGACAAACTAATAAAACCCCCAAAATACACTTTAAAGAGAACCAGAGATGAAGCACCCGCATGCATTTTACCTTATAAATCAGTGGGAACATGACAGTAAACACCTAATCTGCTTTTTGTTTCATTGTTCTCTGTTTAATCTGACTGTTATCACCTCTGATAAGAAACCCCGACTAAGCATTCAGTCTAGCTTTGCTACGGAAAGATTATAGCTGAGTCTGTCTTCTCTGGTGTCTTTTCAAGCCCAAGCCTGCCCCCTTGTGGCTCTGCTATAATGACTAAGCTATAATTATTCCCTGCAAAGCCAGACTGAATGCTCAGTCCGGGATTCTTATCACAGATGTTAACAGACACTTTTAGCAGTGAGGATGAAACAGAGAGCAGGGTAGGGGTTTTCTCTAATGTTCTTACTGATATATATGGTAAAATACACAAGGGTGCTTCATCTCTGGTTCCCTTTAAAGGGACTCCGAGCTCAGCGAAAAAAGTAAAGTTGTACTCACCAGGGTCTTTCTCCAGCCCAGTGCTGGTCGGGAGGTCCCACGCCGGCGTCCTGGCTCCTCTCCTTCACCCCGCTCCGGTATGGCTGACAGGCCGCAGCCCGGGCGACACTCGGTGGAGTGTCGGGCTGCAGCTTCCGCGTATGACGCGGATTACGTCACACGCCGGCCGCCTCGCGTCATCACGGCGGCCGGCGTAAAAGTACTGCGCATGCGCGCTTTAATCGCGCATGCGCAGTACTTTCACGCCGGCCGCCGTGATGACGCGAGGCGGCCGGCGTGTGACGTAATCCGCGTCATACGCGGAAGCTGCAGCCCGACACTCCACCGAGTGTCGCCCGGGCTGCGGCCTGTCAGCCATACCGGAGCGGGGTGAAGGAGAGGAGCCAGGACGCCGGCGTGGGACCTCCCGACCAGCACTGGGCTGGAGAAAGACCCTGGTGAGTACAACTTTACTTTTTTCGCTGAGCTCGGAGTCCCTTTAAGGATTCCAACATCCACTTTTTCCTTCCTGAGTTGACAAAGGGATGAAACAGTTACATTATATAATGAACTAACATTTCATCTTTATACTGTTCACAGTTCTGATTTTACACTTTCACACTCTGAGCATTGATGTGTAGATGTGACTTCTCCTGGCAGAGATTGTTGACGAAGGCTCAGTGCAACTTGGTCCCATGAGGCGTTGGTGGAGTGTGTGGTGGTGGTGGTGGTGTGTGTGTGTTGGCGGGAAGTAGCGGCACCTCTAAGCAGCATAGTTGTGTGTTCTTCAGGCCATGCTAATTGCCTGAGATATTTTACAACTCTGGTGTAAAGAACGGTACACTGCACTGCAATGGTTCCTTTTTTCGAACAACTGACAATATTTATAAATAATGCATAGCTTTCCTTTCCCATAGGGATAAGTAAACTGTATCACATAATCTCTATGTGATCCACGTTTATTACCAAGCTGAATTATACGGATAGTATAGGGGTGTCTGGTCTGACGAGATTAAGGTGGAACCGGAAAGAGAAACAGACCAAGAGTGCCTGGTATTTCCACAAAAGGAAATTATTCCCTGACAAATACTGCTTACAAACAAGGGTTTCTATTAGGCAACCACTGTTTTGAGCATGTGTGGATATTTATCTCCACTCGGATGGAAAGTCCACTTCTGGACTTGGATCACACTCCAATCGAAAACGTCCACTGGAGTCACTGATTATTTTCTTCAGAAAAGACCCTTAAAGCGGATCTGAGATGAAAAACTAACTATAACAAGTAACTTGTCTATATATCTTATCTAAAGTTTAGATAGTTTACACAGCATATCTAGCTGCAAACAGCTTCAACAGTATATGAATATATATCTTCCTGTGATAAAATGAGGGCAGCCATGTTCTGCTTGTCACATTGTCACAGGCCTGAGGGCTGGAGATGCTATCAGCTTGCCTGTGTTTAAATTCACTCCCCTCTACGCCTCCCTCCTCCCCTTTGCCTCTGAAATCTTTGGCTAGTAATACCTCCCCCTCCTCCTGCCCAGACTGAGCTCCCATAAGCCCTTGCTACTGTCTGAAAATGCCAAGGCACTCTGAAAAGCTGTGGGCGAGGCTTGTTTAGTTTATAGGGAATTAGAGTATTAAAACAAAACAAAAAAGTATTTGGCTTGAGGAATGCCCTATAAACTATAGGAAAGGAACACAATTATGCAATGAGTAAAAGTTTATCTCGGATCCACTTTAAGAGGGGGACTAGACTATACTGGTTGGAAGGAGGAGCCTCAATGTGAGTGTCAGAAGACAATGCTGATATAAGAAAGGAACAACCTTACCTCAATTTGGAGGGAAGAGTAAATATGTTGGACACCAATACAAATGCTGCCTTTCTCGGAATTCACCAGCTTCGTCAGGGTATTAACACAGTGTCTTATCTTCCTGAAGCATGGCACTCCTGATAGGCACTTCTCACTCATGCTGCAGCCTGCAGGAAGATAAGACACGGTGTTAATAACTTGAAGAAGTGGGTGAATCCCAAGAAACGCGTCATTTGTATTGGTGTCCAAGTAATTTACTCTTTATCCTCCATATTGAGGTAAGATTAGTCCTTACTTCTGACACTCACAGTGGGGCACCTCCTTCCACTCTACCTAAATGCCTAACCAACCCTCCCAAACCAAATCACTTCCTAAATGACTACGCCTAATGTCTTTCCCAAAAATAACCCCTACCTACATTGCTAAGCCTCTGTAACGAATGGGGAATTATCTCCGTGGTCAGAGCACAACTTGGGCGCTGGCACTGCGTAAATCCTCCACAAGCGTTTAGAAAAGGGAACCCAGCTTTGGTGCAAATGCACCAGTAGAGACTTTTGTTAGTAGAGTAGTGGAGCACTCCCCTTTAAATCCAATGGTGATGTGCCTCGGCTATTCTGGCAACACTCCAGAATCTTGGTAGCAAAGAGAGAGAGAAGCCGGCACCATCAAGTGTATTTATGCTCTTTAATCGAATAAAAACATGCGTACAGCCAATATGCAACGTTCCAAGGCAGACAGCCTCTCTTTCTTAAAGAGAAACTCCGACCTAGAATTGAACTTTATCCCAATCAGTAGCTGATACCCCCTTTTACATGAGAAATATAATGATTTTCACAAACAGACCATCAGGGGGCGCTGTATGACTGATTTTGTGCTGAAACCCCTCCCACAAGAAGCTCTGAGTACCGCGGTACTCTGGGCAAACTGCCACAATGTAACAATGTTCACAGACAGGAATTAGCTGTTTACAGCTGTCTCTAACAGCCAAAGCAGCTAGGAGCAGCTACATAACCTGCCCACAGTAACAATGTCACCATGTAATAAATGTCAGAATGTAAATCGGGGAGAGGAAAGATTTTACAATGAGCAAACACTGACTAAATCATTTATACATAATTATGGTAAAAAATGAAGCACTTTTTTACTACATTATATTCACTGGAGTTCCTCTTTAAGCTAAGCTGTGCATGACCAAATATATATTAAACAAACAGACTTTTTATACCCACAACATGGACATAAGGCAGCCAATCAGCGTTACTAACGTCAACGTCAGCCAATGAAATCAGGTCCTACCTAGTGGACCTGATAGAAAACCACAGTGCTGCCTACCTGATAGGATCATTTGAAGTGGAGTCCCACCTCCTCCTCACACACGCTTGTCCCAAGTGAGGCAAACGGCTTCTCTCTGCTGGGCTGACATGCGGAAGTACGTCTCCGCCAGGCCACGCCTGGCGGAGACGTACTTCCGCATGTCAGCCCAGCAGAGAGAATCAGGTATCAGGTAGCAAATCCTCTCCTAAACCCCTAACTCCCCCCCCCCCCAACCAAACCCCTTCCTAAATACCTATTCCAACCCCCCCCCCCCCCATTTCCCCCCAAGCAAACCCCTTCATAAATGCCTAATACTAATCCTCCCTCCCAAAGCAAACCCCACCCCTTTATGCCTAACCCTAATATCCCTCCTAAAACAAACTACCTTAATTCCTAAGCCCTTCCCCCAAAACAAACCCTTTCCTAAAAGCCTAACCCTCCCTTCCAAAGCAAACCCCTACAAAAAAGTGCAAAAGACATTTTTAAAAAGTGCAAAAAATATTAAAAACAACATTCAGAGCCGTTTAAGTAGTTTGGTAAAAATCACGCAGAGACTGCAGATTGATGGCACAAAAACATGACACTGTTTTCATTAAGAAGAAAGACAACATTTTTCCAACGCCGCTCTCAAGTAACCACATTTTAAAATGAAAGCGGCGTTCTTTCACTAAATAACTGTGAAGGGTGAGCTTTTTACCAGGGCCATCGATTTGCGATTTTTAAATCACCACAAGTAATTACCCTTGTTTATAAATAGGCCCCTCAGTGACTAAGTGCCTTGGAAAATGATCCAGAAATATTGGTAATTGGGTTCTGCAGTCCTATCATTGATTCCAGTATCCATTAGGAGTGGTGGGATCAGTAATATCAGTAATATAGCAGCTCAGCCTGTGTCCAGCAAGTCTCCAGGCAACTAATGTATAGAGTGGCGGTCTCCTGCCGATGTGTATTTCATAATCTCTCGGAGGCCACGGATACGACTCTTACACGTGTCACTCACTCATCACGCTCACGGGACGCCGCTCTCCCCAGAACGGCTATTATGTGTCATTTATACGGTAATTGTTTGCCCCACTCCGGATATTTTATACTCCTTTCAGTAATGCGGAAAATGGCGGATGGAAAGCCAACCAATGGAACAAACGACCGCTCTGCCGAAAGTAGGATTCCATGTTTGATTCGAAATAGTGTTAGAACATACTGTATTTCAATGATACACAAGGCAATTTTTTCAAGTGAAAAAAAAAACTTATAATGCTACCAATACCAATAGTCAGAACAGGAAGGGACAAGTCTCTGAAAATATACATAGCAGACCCTGAAATATGGCCACGTCGGGATGTGGGCGGCCAATGTGAGAAGTGGCCAGCTGATGCAACCAATGTGCAAACAGCATCTAATCATTTTTGGACTTTGGTCGGACAGAATGCAAAATGGCAGAACCCGGCCGGCCAGTTCCTGAAGACAGCGATGATTGTAATCAGCTAATTACGACTACGCAAATTTTTGTGTACATTTTTACAATTTCGCCTATACGTAATTACGATTTGTACAGTCATTCGAAATTTCGCAGAATTTTTGTGTCATTTCATGCCGAATTTGGCAGTGAATAGCAAAGCCCTCATACATGCTATTGATACCAAAATTGCTACATATGGGGGGGGGGGGGGAGGTGAAAAAAGGAAAATATTTTATACATACCTGGGGCTTCCTCCAGCCCCATACACACGGATCGCTACCACGCCGCTGTCCTCCGCTTCCTGGATCCGCCGGTATCGGGCCTGTCACTTCCGGCGGACACGGGCAATTCTCCGCATCACAGGGGCTCCCTCCATACCCTTACGCATGCGGCTGCGCAGTAGGCAGCTGCAAGCGTATGTGTATTGAGGGAGCCCCTTGGATGCGGAAAATTGGCCGCGTCCGCCGGCCGACTGGCGGTAATGACGGGACCCGGTACCGGCGGATCCAGGCAGCGGAGGACAGCGGCGTGGGAGCGATCCGTGTGTATGTGGCTGGAGGAAGCCCCAGGTATGTATAACAACTGTACTTTTCTCCTCTCTGGTTCTCTTTAAAATTGAATTTCTCAAAACTACAAGGTCTTTTTTCGACTTGTACCCACTAATTCTCCTTAAAGAGGAACTTCAGCCTAAACAAACATACTGTCATTAAGTTACATTACTTATGTTAATTAAAATAGATAGGTAATATAATCTCTTACCCACCCTGTTTTAAAAGAACAGGCAAATGTTTGATTTCATGACGGCAGACGTCTTTTTGGTTAAAAGGAGGTGATAGGGAGCATGAGACACAGTTCCAACTGTCCTGTGTCCTGATCACCCCTCCCAGTTGCTAGGCAACGTGAATAACAACATAGGAAATCTCATCATGCTCTGCACAGCATTAGGGAAAATGAGCCCGGGCTTTTTTTCTTTGATGGGTGGAGCTTAGCTAAAAATGCAGCTAAAATGATGCTTTGGTAAGAAAAACAAAGTTCTGATGCTGTGAAACTGTTAAAGAAACAGCAAGCCTTTTCAGTTCTGCTGAGTAGATTTTTAGTCCGGAGGTTCACTTTAACATATATAGCAATTTTGGTAGCAATAGCATATATGGGAGCTTTGCTATTAATCTCTAGTCGGCACAAAATTATGCAAAATTTAGCGAAGATTATTCGAAAAATAATGCAAAGTTATGAAATATTACTATTACATACGAAACAAATTATGATTTTCCCTTAAATTTCGCATTACGATGCGTAATTGCGCATTTCGATGTAAGATTTCGCATATGCGAAATTTCAGCTCACCACTGCCTGAAGATGCCTATTCTGTAGCAGCTGGGAAGAGCCAGGCCAGCTGAGACACGGAGTAGAGGAGGTGCAGTGGAGACCAGAAGGAAACAGCGGTGACCTATCTGCAATTCCAGCCCGCTGTGCCAGTCCACCTTCCCTCCTCAGCACAGTGTCTTACCCTCTGCACCTGGCTTTCTTCTGTCCCTTTCCCCTCTCGGCTTCCTGAGCACTTGGGCCTCCTGTATTGCTCGTCTCTGTAGCTTTTTGCATTGCACAACGAATGCAACTCGGGGGTCACATATCGGTGGTAGTTGGGGGCCTGGAGACTAGTGGCGCAGGCTGCTCCTACTAACACATTACTATGTGAAACTGAAGGTCTCTTCGTAGTATAGGGAAGATAGTCTTATTTGGTTCAGAACATGCTAGATTCGGTACTGCAGGTGTTGACATATTTCTGTGTCTTAAAGAGGAACTCCAGTGAAAATAATGTAATAAAGTGCTTCATTTTTTACAATAATTATGTATAAATGATTTATTCAGTGTTTGCCCATTGTAGAATCTTTTAAATCCTTGATTTATATTCTGACATTTATTACATGGTGACATTTTTACTGCTGGCAGGTGATGTAGCTGCTGTATGCTGTTTTGGCAGTTGGAGACAGCTGTAAACAGCTATTTCCCACAATGTAACAGAGTTCACAGACAGGAAACTGCCAGGAGTACCACGGTCCTCAGAGCTTCTTGTGGGAGGAGTTTCACCACAATATCAGCCTATCAGCCATACAGCGCCCCCTGATGGTCTGTTTGTGAAAAATAATAGATTTCTCATGTAAAAGGGGGTATCAGCTACTGATTGGGATAAAGTTCAATTCTTGGTCGCAGTTTCTCTTTAAAATTAGCTTTACCCTGCACAGCAGATAAATAGCAGAGGCTGCTTGGTGAGTTAGCATTGACTGCCATTGTGTTTTTGATATACCAGATAGATCACCTCTGTTCCTTCCCTGCTCTGTGTCTCAGCTGGCCTTCCTTTTACCGCTGCCGCTATTAGGCATCTTCTGGACTTGGGCGGTCGGGGTCTACCACTTCTCATTCTGGCTGTCCAAAGTCCAAAAATGTAAAGGATAACTGTAGAGCTGAATACGCCCCTGACGACTCCAAAGGCAGAGAGAACATGGCTACTCAATGTATGTATGTAGAGAGGACAGAGAGGGAATAAGAAGAGATATTTCCAAAAAAGTAACTTCAGCAATATCCCAAGCCAAAAACCACAGCAACTATAACACATGTATGCAGTAAAGGATGCTGATTTATGAGGTTAAAGGGGCTATGACTGGGGGGGGTGCAATATCAATGTTTGCCATAAGCTCTATATTACCCAGATACGCTCCCTGACGACTCAGGGAGATAAGTCTAAACGAAGTCCCCCAATAAACGTTCCCTGATCCATCTTCCTGGTGGTGGGTATACGTGACGTCATGCAACGGCACATGACAGGAGCGAATGGGAAGTCAAACAATCACGGTACTTTGCACAGAGTCGTCGGGATCTTAAAGATACAATCCCCCGTGACGGTCGTCATCGTCACGTGTCGCCAACCATCGAATTACCGAGACTTGGAAATTTTAGGCCAATCACAAGAATTAGAAGCATTGCGCCAAACAAGAGAATACAGTATTCGGCCGATCAGAAATGACAGAAGTTTGCCGCGATTGGAAATGCAGATTCCGCATAATAGCAGGCGTATACAAAAAAATAGTGGATTCTGCAAATTTTTCTTTTTTTTTCTTTTTTTACATTTGACTAACTTTATTGACAAAAATAATACGAACACAGGAATAATAAAGACACATTTTAGAAAGTTGAAATCCCTACGCAGGAAATCTTAAAACTTTATTGCTAGAGTGTCACCCACTGCACAAAAATACTTTGCCAATCACGTTTTGCCACATGCCCCACGTGTCACATTTCTTCCATATATTTGGAAGCGACAGAGTTTTATACCACCAAAATCAGAATACTGCAGGATTTTTAGGTCTACCACAAGACTTGGAAGAGTAACGGGGCACATATACTTAACGATTTGTCCCCCGATATACAGCAGATTCGATCACTGTGATCATGGCCATTTCTAGGGCCGTGCGGCCCGTGCGGGCACCCTGAGCGCTGTTAGGAGGGGGGCGCTGTGATGGAGGGGGGAGCCACAGCCACGGGGAGGGCAGCCCGACCTCTCCCTCCCTTCCTCTCCCTGGGCCGCCCTCCGTGCTCCCCCCTCGGACTGCAAAACAATGCGCAGGAAAGCGCTATACAAAACTACTCACCTCCCTGGTTCCAATCGCTACTCACTTGCCACCAGTCTCCTCTCTGCATAGAGTAGACAATGATACACACACATACGCTGCTTCCTGCTAAACAGGAAGCAGTGTGTATATCAGCGTCTATGCAGAGAGGAGACTGGCGGCGAGTGAGCAGTGATTGGAACCAGGGAGGTGAGTAGTTTTGTATAGCGCTTCCCTGCGCATTGCTTTGCAGTCGGAAGAGGGAGCACGGAGGGCGGCCCGGGGAGAGGAAGGGAGGGAGAGATCGGGCTGCCCTCCCCGCGGCTGCGGCTCCCCCCTCCATCATGGGGGGCACCTACATAACCTATACTGGGGCAGCTACCTATCTAACCTATCCTGGGGGGCACCTACCTATCTAACCTATCCTGGGGGGCACCTACCTATCTAACCTATCCTGGGGGGCAGCTACCTAATCTAACCTATACTGGGGGGCACCTACCTAATCTAACCTATACTGGGGGGCAGCTATCTAATCTAACCTATACTGGGGGGCACCTACCTAATCTAACCTATACTGGGGGGCACCTACCTATCTAACCTATACTGCGGATCACCTACCTATCTAACATATACTGGGGGGCACCTACCTATCTAACCTATACTGGGGGGCACCTACCTATCTAACCTATACTGGAGGGCAGCTACCGATCTAACCTATAGTGGGAACATAAACTTATCTAACCTGTATTCGGGGCACCTAGCTAGCCTATACAGGTGACAACTATACTGGCTACCTATATTGGAGGCACCTACCTAACTAACCTATACTGGGGGCATCTACCTATCTAACCTATGCTGGGGGAAACTATTCTGGCTACCTATATTAGAGGCACCCACCTAGCTAACCTGTACTGGGGGCACCTACCTATCTAACTTATACCGGGGGCGCCTGCCTATCTAACCTATACTGGGGGCAACTATACTGGCTACCTATACTGGAGGCACCTACCTGGCTAACCTATACCGGAGGCAACTATACTGGCTCACCTATGCCTGGCTACCTATACTGGGGGCCTATAGCTGGCTAAACAAAAGATGTGCAATCTTGCGCTAACGCAGGTGAGAGGTCAAAGTGGACCGCAGACTGATCACACACTGGCAGCTCCTCAAACACTCGGCTGTGAGCGGACTACTGGAAAAGGAAGCAAAAGACAGGAGGAGCGCTCCGTAGTGTGATACCGTTTAATAAAATGAAAACTGCGTAATAAAAGATACACTTACTAGATGTGTATGAACAGTAGGCATTTAAAATTGGCATATAGCCCAGAATAAAAAGGACATCCCCTCTTGGAAGCGAAACCTGAAGCTGCAGTGGCCAGCGGCAGCAAGGATCCAGATGGTAAATGGATGACAGGTGTCCCTTCGGGGTGACTGTGTGCAGGTTACGTCAAGACGCGTTTCGGCGTGTCCACGCCTTCGTCAGTTAACGTACCTGCATGCACACTATGCTCCTATTTATAACAGGAGTCAAGGGAATGGCTTCCCAGAGCAAATTGAGGTTAACGAGGGTGAGAGGGTAGGGGGCGGGGTTGCAAAGTACTGCAAACAAAAACCCTATATTTTCCAGCCTCCTGACGGAAGCTCAACTCTAAATCACCAGGGCATAAAGCCCTGACGGCAAATAACTGATTGATTCAACTGCAACAGTATGAAGTGTTGCAAGAAAAAAAAAAAAAAATTTAAAAAAAAAAACGTGGCCCCAGCATCCCTGTAGATGGGAAAAGCTGGAGCTGGAAACCTCGGCTCCCCTGATGGCATGTTGACTCTCCAGGTGTGCTGGAGGGGAGGAAGGCGAGGGAAATGACTGGTGGCCCCCAAGTGCAGGAATATTTACCTCACGGGCAGGGGCGTGGTCAGTAGCGCAAGTGGCAACAGAGGGCGTGGCCAGCGGTGCACACATATGGTAGCCTTGGCCTTCCAATAGAGACAAGGGAGGGGTGTGTGGCCGACAACCCAAATGACAGCGGGGGGCGTGGCCAGCGGCGCCTGTGTATACAAGTACATGCCTCGGCATCTCTGTTGGCATGGGTATATTCTGTATGGGCTGAAAGGGGAGAGATGCGGAGCCCTGCCCGGGGGGGGGGGGGGGGGGTGGCTGTGGCGCTGGATGTCATAAATGCAATTTTGGGCAGCACTGAGAGTGCTGCACATGAAACCCAGCAGCAAGACTGTATAGAAAACGCTGGCCACCGCAACAACAATGAGTCTTATGTACAATGCAATAAACAGTACATGAAAAACATATATACAAGATATATATATATATATATATATATAAGAGCGAAGGACCAATATAAATGAAAGTATAAACAAAAACAATAAACAAAAAAGTGTATGGGCACACAAGAAAGGCATTTGAGAACTAATAAACACAACATTACAATTAACGTTCTGTGGTTCGTTGATCTGAAGACACATGACAGCGTATACAGTGTTTTACATCGGACATGCAGGCATCTGTGTATGTATACACCAGTGTCTGCAATATCTGTGCCTGTGTCCATCTACATAAGGCCATATTTCCCACCAGCTGCAAAGTGCGGAGGGGGGGGGGGGAGAGGCAAGATTTGGGATGGCATGAGAATTGGGAACTAGATCAATGGGAACCCGGTTGGAGGTGGACCCAAGTGGTGGTGCATGGCAAGTCATGCTGCACCTGGAGGGAATCATATAAAGTTGGCTGTTTCTACCTCCTCGTTCAACCCTGCTGGACACAAGGTGTTCAGTCTGAAGATCCAGTATGCTTCTTTTTCGCACAGTTTCCTGTATCTTAGGCCCATGGGTAGTCCAGATGAAATGGCCTCCAGACCCATGATTGTTAGGAATGGCAAACTGTCCGAAGGAAAAATCGGAGAAAAGAGTACAGAGGACAAAACAGGTCCAATATCAACAACTCCAACATCTATATGAGACCAAACAATAGATCACACAAATCAGAGCCATTCTCACACAAGTTTGACAAAAACACGTCTACCTATGTCAAAAGGCCTAGGAGACCACCTCCCAGCAATGAGCTATCTCGAGCCCATGGCCAAGACCATGGGTCAAACAGATTCGACAGAAGGGGGAGAGACACCTTTCGACGAATCTGGGACATGAGAAAGGAGTTTCACGAGAAAAACATAACAAACGGTAATGAGGACCAACTCAATTGGTCCTTGGCCGCTCAACTGCAGGAAAACGAGTCCCTAAACAGGTCCCCAAACAAGTCGTATTTACTAAACAGCTCCGTGGCGCTTTTAGGAGAATTATCCACATCTGACGCCCTGCGAGATCCTCGCCAAGATAATATCAATGTCAATGCCCCTTTTTTAGGGCCAATTCCCCCGCCCACACCGACCTTATGGGGAAAGAAAAGACACATGTCCGACGAGGAACAAGAGGTGGGCGTCAAGTCCAAAAAAGGAAAGAACGGAGAAAACTTAGGGACAGACAATTTGACACAATAAAGATCTTCAACTTGTCGTCCCACTCCCTAACAGACAGTGAAATCACCTTACTGAATAGGGGGCTCAATTTTGCCCCAACGGTGGGGCCAGATGAATTTCAATTATTCAAAGATTTGAACAAATTCATCAGGAATTTGACTTTAAAAAGATATTATGGGTTGAAGGAAACACACAACAAGGAACCACCCCCGAGACCAGGCATCACCGAGCCTGGTCCATGCAGTGACAGTACCATGGGGGACGAGTTTGGAGCACTACAGGACCTAGAGGACCTATTGGCTGAGCAAGAAGATACAAGTGAAGCAGAGGACTGGTTAAATCTATGGACCAATCCAGAAATACAACACAGTGGGTTCAAACCCAGGTCCATCTTCCACCCCACCTTTGCCAAAGGCCCCCACATCAACAATTTCTACCAAGCTGTTTGGTGTCAACTCAAAACATTGTGTGGCAACAGAGATAAGAACAAATACAACAATCTCAATAGACAAGAGAGAGAGGCCCTAAAACAACTAATTCAAAATAACAACATCGTGATCCGTCAGGCGGACAAGGGTGGAGGCATAGTGGTTGTGGATCATGAAGATTACCTCAAAGAGGGGCTCCGTTTGCTGGGAGACTCTTCAACTTATCAAAAATTGAGCAAAGATCCTACAGTAGAATATCTGACAGAACTCAAAACTCTAGTCCAACGAGCCCTGCAGATGGGGACGATATGTAAGGATGAATCCCGTTTTCTTATCAATGAACATCCATTAATTCCGTACTTCTACCATATACCCAAGATCCACAAAGACGAAAATTCCCCTCCGGGCCGACCAATAGTTGCTGGTATGGATGGGATTCTAGCCCCCCTATCAGAATATGTGGACCACTTTTTACAACCAATAGTGGTGAACACCAAAGCATACACAAGAGACTCAAGCTATGTTCTGGACATTCTTCGGAATGTACAGTGGAGTAAACATTACAGATGGGCTTTATTGGATGTCAGCTCACTCTACACGTGCATCCCACATGAGAAAGGTCTAGATGCTGTAAGCCATTTCCTCACCTCTGATGGTTGCATACATCACACCCAGGCCCAATTCATTCTGGATCTTTTGGAGTTTTCTCTCACTCACAACCATTTCACATTCGCTGGAGATTTCTACTTACAGACTTGTGGGACGGCGATGGGGGCGGGGTTTGCTCCGAGTTTCGCAAATCTATATATGGCTTACTGGGAGGACCACTACATCTGGTCCAACTCCCCGTTCGGGGCAAACCTCGCCCTATACCTTAGGTATATAGATGACGTCCTCATCATCTGGGAAGGACCGGAGGACACATTCAACAAGTTTGTTGAATACTGCAATAACAATACCTTTGGTCTACAGTTCACCTCAGTATCAGATGAAAGCAACATTGTGTTCCTTGATTTGGAACTGGGTCACAATGACCATGGTCAAATCACGTCGCAAACACATTTCAAGCCGACTGCTGGGAATTCTTTCCTACACAAAGAGAGCTGCCACCATCCAAGGTGGATCAACAACATCCCAAGGAGCCAGTTCTGCCGTCTCCGCAGAAACTGCTCCATCAAGGAAGACTATGACAAACAGGGGGCATACCTAACAAAAAAATTCCTGGACAAAGGCTATGACACAACTAATATAGAGAAGGCTAGATCAGAATACAGAGACAAGAAAACCCCCAAAAGGAAAGGAACAGAAGGTGAAAGAACCCCTACTAAAGGACCGCAGTTTGTAACCACATTTAACAACAGAGCAGGCAATATCAATCACATCATTCGCACGAATTGGCCCCTCCTCTTGCGTGACCCTGTTCTTAGCCGTCATCTACCCACAAAACCAAACACCATTTTCCGGAGGGCGAAATCCCTCAAGAGCAAGATAGCAAAAAGTAATATCGGCTCCAAAGATCAAAGAGACTCTCGTCCAAACGCATTTGGGCTAACTGGAAATTTTCATTGTGGAAAAGCCAGGTGCAAATGTTGCCCCTTCATACAACATCGCCAGAAGCTTGTACAGACAGACCAGCACACCATCCAGGTGAAACAATTTATAAACTGTGGCACTCCGTATGTAGTGTATCTACTATCTTGTGATTGCCCAAAATACTATATCGGCCGCACCACACGCCCACTACGGGAACGTTTTGGGGAACACAGACGAGGAATCGAGGATGGACTGCAGACTCATAGTGTCCCTCGGCACTTCCTTGAGAACCATGACCAGTCCACTGACCACCTAACAATCATGGGTCTGGAGGCCATTTCATCTGGACTACCCATGGGCCTAAGATACAGGAAACTGTGCGAAAAAGAAGCATACTGGATCTTCAGACTGAACACCTTGTGTCCAGCAGGGTTGAACGAGGAGGTAGAAACAGCCAACTTTATATGATTCCCTCCAGGTGCAGCATGACTTGCCATGCACCACCACTTGGGTCCACCTCCAACCGGGTTCCCATTGATCTAGTTCCCAATTCTCATGCCATCCCAAATCTTGCCTCTCCCCCCCCCCCCCCTCCGCACTTTGCAGCTGGTGGGAAATATGGCCTTATGTAGATGGACACAGGCACAGATATTGCAGACACTGGTGTATACATACACAGATGCCTGCATGTCCGATGTAAAACACTGTATACGCTGTCATGTGTCTTCAGATCAACGAACCACAGAACGTTAATTGTAATGTTGTGTTTATTAGTTCTCAAATGCCTTTCTTGTGAGCCCATACACTTTTTTGTTTATACTTTCATTTATATTGGTCCTTCGCTCTTATATATATATATATATATCTCTTGTATATATGTTTTTCATGTACTGTTTATTGCATTGTACATAAGACTCATTGTTGTTGCGGTGGCCAGCGTTTTCTATACAGTCTTATTGCGCAGTTTTCATTTTATTAAACGGTATCACACTACGGAGCGCTCCTCCTGTCTTTTGCTGCCTATACTGGGGTACTTATTCTGGGCTACCTATACTGGGGGAATCTATACTGAGTGCAACTAGACCTGCGGGCGCCCATACCTTGCTTCGGGGGGGGGGGGCGCAATTTTTACACCCTTGCCCTAGGTGCATTTTAACCTTGAAACTGCACTGTGATCGAATCTGCTGTGAAAATCGTTGCACAAACACTGACCGAATGATCGATTCAAAATCAATTGTTCCCGTGGATCTGTCCGTGCGGAAGATTTCGCTCGATCACTTTTTTAAATTAGTAAACTTTATTGACAAAAATAGCAAAAAATAATATTTTGCGGAAATCTGAAAGACATTTCCAACCATCCCTAGTGGAAAGTCCACCTCCAGTGCGTAATGCCACATTGTATGCAAAATAACGGCATTAAAATTGTAACAAAAAAACTGTCACTGCTCTGTCTCCAACCAGCCGCCCAACATTCCATCAGTACATTTTTTTTTACCACCTTCTGAATTTTGCTTGTTTTACAGAATCCAACAAACCCCAGGAGAGGCTTTTTAATGTGGAATGAAATTATTTATTTTACAAATCATCTGACAAAGCAGAAGAAAAAAACACGGGAGATATTTGTGCCAATTTATGCAGAATGTGATAGTGACAAGTTGTCAGACAGCAGGGAAAAAAAAACATACAGCGGAATCCAAGATTCATAGTGCTACAACTTTACCCCCCCCCCCCCCCCTCCCGAATGCAGACTGGCAGGTAGATTTCAAGTACGATTTATAACTGAATGTATGTTTCTAGCCCTATTCCTGGTGTAGATCTGAGGATACCCTCATATAACTCAGAGAGACTAAAATGTTTGCATCAAACAAGGGGCTTCTGTTACTATAAGTTCCAGGTGAAAGAGTTCACAAGCAGAAGCAATTTATTTGGCCAAGTGAGTTTGCACTTACAAGGGATTTGACTTGGCAGTTGCTTAAAGTGGTCTGAAAGTCAGTATTTCTTCTTTGCGCTAAAAGATTCCTCACAGCTTAACCACTTGAGGACTGCAGGGCTAAACCCCCCCTAGTGACCAGGCCATTTTTAGCAAAATTGGCCACTGCAGCTTTAAGGCCAAGCTGCAGGGCCGCACGACTCAGCACACAAGTGATCCCCCCCCCCTTTCTCCCCACCATCAGAGCTCTCTGTTGGTGGGGTCTGATCGCTCCCCCCATGTTTATTTTTTTTAAATAAATATTATTGTTTGTTTGTTTTTTTGAAAAAACCCCAGTTACTTTAAATTTCTTCCCTCCCTCCCCACAGCCAGCCAATTATGGCGATCGGCTGTCATAGGCTTCTGCCTATGAGAGCCGATCGCTCTCTTGTCCCCCATGGGGACAGCCGTGTCACACGGCTGTCCCCAGTGCAGCGCTGCTGCTCATCGCAGCGCTGCACCTAGTAAATAGACGGCGATCACGCCGTCTAACAGTCTGAGACTGAAGGCGGGGCAGAGCTCCGCCCTCCGAGCATGAGATGCGCGCGATCTCATGCAAATTACAGCCCCAGGACTTTACGCCAATCGGCGTTAGGCAGTCCTGGGGCTGCTGCCGCGGCCACGCCCATTGGTGTGACGTGGGCGGCAGAAGGTTAAAGGGATTGTCCTGTAAAAAAAAATGAGTTTCACTTACCTGGGGCTTCTACCAGCCCCATGCAGGCATCCTGTGCCCTCGTAGTCACTCACTGCTGCTCCAGTCCCCCGCCTCCAGCTAGTTCTGCTTCTACCAGCCCCATGCAGCCATCCTGTGCCCTCGTAGTCACTCACTGCTGCTTCAGTCCCCCGCCACCAGCTGGTTCTGCTTCTACCAGCCCCATGCAGCCATCCTGTGCCCTCACAATCACTCACTGCTTCTTTGGTCCCCCTCCGTCAGCTCGTTTTGTTTTTGCCGACCTCAGGGTCGGCGGGCCACATTACGTACATTTTTACGTATTCCCGCTGATGCAGGAACATTAACACAAACATTTTTACGCGTTAGGGGTTCTACACGTAAATTTTTAAGCGTGGAACCACTAACGCGTAAAAACGTATGTGTTAATGTTCCTGCATCAGCGGGAATACGTAAAAATGTACGCAATGCAGCCCGCCGACCCCGAGGACGTCGAAAACAAAACTACCTAGCGGAGGGGGACCAGAGCAGCAATGAGTGACTACGAGGGTGCAGGATGGCTGCATGGGGCTGGTAGACGCCCCCAGGTAAGTGAAACTCATTTTTTTTTTGCTGGATGTTCCCTTTAAAGCTAATATCCCAGAAAAAAAATTGTAGCAGAACATCATTGAAATGGTAAAACACAGCACTTTGTTCTGCTATAGAAAGGCTATTCAGCTTCAAAACCGCATCCAGACTGAAGATAACAGTATCTTTGTTTACATTTCAATATTGTTACTTTTGTGAAAATACACTCTCTGTGCTTTAAGCATACCCATAGTTTAGAACAGCTTACTAGAAGATTTTAATATATGATAAAAAGCAGCTGGAATAAAATGCAAAGGCAGCTATCTTCAGGGCAAGATAAATTACACTTTGTGAACTTGTAATTTGTAGACAGTCAATATTACTTGTGCAAAAAAAGCAAATATGAGAACTGTATGAGTAATAGAAAGTAGGAAAACACATTTATCTGTCAATCGTAGGGATGGTCGGAAATGCCAATTTCCGATTCCGTGGTAATTCCGCATTCCGCCATTGCCAAATACCGATTCCGCTTTCCGCTACCAATTTCCGCATTCCAATGCGGAATTTCCGCCGGAAATCGCGGAAATTCCGCCCGATTTTAACATCGATTTTCTCAAAAACTATAAGGTCTTTTTGAAAACTTTTTTTTGCATCTTGTTCAGAAGATTCTATTTAATAAACCCTGAAAATTTGGTGTTTCTAGGATGTACGGGGGTTTTGCTATTAACCGTTAAAGTCGGCAGATTTTTACTGTAATGTAAATGCAGAAAATAGGCAGAAGCAGGTTTTCTGCATTTTACAGTACAGTAAAAATCTGCCGTCTTTAGCGGTTAATAGCAAAGCCCCCATAAGTCCTAGAAACTCCAAATTTTCAGGGGTTATTAAACTGAATCTTGTGAACAAGATGCAAAAAAAAGTTTTCAAAAAGACCTTATAGTTTTTGAGAAAATCAATGTTAAAGTCGGGCGGAATTTCCGCGATTTCCGGCGGAATTCCGCCTAACGCACTTGCATTACCGGTTTCCGCATTCCGATGCGGAAATTCAATTTCCGATCGGAATTTCGGAAATTGCATTTCCGCGGAATCCGAATGAGCATCCCTAGTCAATCGTTTTTTATTGAGTTTTGTATAGAGAAGATTACACAAATATTTTCATAAACAGAGTATAACGTCAAACAGTATAAAACAAGTGTTCACAAACAAGAAAAGAAAAATAACATCATAATAGAAAAACATCTATATGAGTCATTGAAAACATGTAACTGCTCAAGACTTGTACAATCAGCAGGTTAAGTATACTACTGTAGTGGACAAAGCAGATGTAGAAGAAAACACATTTTTATTGAATGTTATGTCAGAGTTTCAGACCACTTTAACAGACACAAATAAAACAATAACAAGGACAGACAGTATAGATATAACAAGTCCTGCGCCTGGAAGTTTGAGTTGCGACTGACCGGTATCTCACCCCTGAAGGCACAAGCTGGAAGATGGAGTGGGCAGAGTGAGAGGGGTCAGAGGCAATATTGGTTGCTTTCTTTGCGCACCTGAAGTGAGAGGAATAAGGAGGCAGCCATATTTATTTTATTTTAAACAATACCAGTTGCCTGGCAGTCTTACTGTCCGATCTCTTTCGCTGCAGCAGTATTGCGCACATCTCTCTGACCTGGGAGGCCTGGCAGACGGCTCGGGGCCCGGGGGGGGGGGGTGTTGGTAGCAACAAAGGGCCCCTGATGCCACTTTAGGGAAGGGAGTGTCTGTCGGGGGGCATACCTCCCAACCAGGGCCGAATGTACAATTTACAGGATTTCTGGTGCACTAAGCTCCACCCCCGAACACAGGCCGCACCCCCAAGTATTCTAATTCCTACCTTATGTCCTTAGAATCTTACCCTCTAAACACTGGTTTATATCATCCTTAGTGACATGAGACAAGGATTAGGGTTTTAGTGCCTTAGGTTAGTGATATGAGGCAGGGATTTGACTGTAAGCTCCTGAGGCCAGTGATCTGAGGAGCAGGGGCTGCCTCTCCCACATAAGGCACCTGCAGGCACAAAAATCTGGCCCTGCTCCTAACTTTTTGAGATAAGAAAGGACACTTATGACACACCCTCCTTCCACACCCCTAATCACGCCCCCGCCACACCCCTAATCACGCCCCCGCCACGCCCCTAGTCACTGATCTCAGAAAAAAATCAGAATCTAAAGATAAAGTTTTAACATTCAGACCACACTGGTCCTCTCTATCATCATTACTTCACCTTCATTAACATTTCAAAAAAAATATGTCAATGTAAATAATAGAAATAGCATTTAGAGTATAATAAACACCTTTTTCAGTAGAAAAAAATACATACTGTATATTTACAAATCTGTACATGAGTGCTGAAAGAGGGAGAAAGAGGGACAGGGTCCCCAAAAAGGGACTGTCACTCTGAAATAGGGACAGTTGGGAGCTATGAGGGGGCCCCGGGTAATTCTACCTGGGGGCCCCATTGCTGCTAGAACCAGTACTAACTACAGGGGGGTAACTACGGGGAAGCAGGAAATTTGGGCGCATGAGGCAAGTGGAAAAAAAGGGCGCCGCCATTCACTCCCATAATAAATATCGTTTGATGGGCGCCGAACAGGAAAAAAGGGTACCCAAAGATTATTAACGTTTTCAAATGGTGCCCGGAGATTTTAATGTCGTCAAACTGCGCTTGTGATGATTTATGTTTACAAAATGCGCCCGTGACAAATAACGTTTACAAAAATTCGAATCTGTATTGTTAAAATCGCACAAAAGTAAACATACAGTACCTGTGCGTTAGGGAACATCTCCTATTCCCCCTCTGTCACAATTTTGCTGCTCCCCGCTGCATTAAAGAGTAACTGTCAGGCTGCAAAAGCTAATTTAAACCTCTATTCTCCTGTGTTAAACAGTTTAGAAGGAAGCCAAAAAGGCAATACTGAAGTTAAAAATCTCTCTTACTTTTGATGTGTGCTGAACAGCAAGGCTGTTATTCCCAAGCTCTTAAAAGTACGAGAGGCCGCACAACATACTGCAAAGCATTCTGGGGCTACTTCTCCCCACCTTGGGTCCTCCCCTCGGTTGCTAGTGAGAAGTTACAGGCTCATATTACAGCAGCTTGTAATGCAGCCAAGCTCACAGCACTGAAAAATCACAGGGCAGAGTATACTGCATGAGTCCGCTATTGTTCCTAGCCACATGGCTAATTAATATTCACTGCACAGTAGTGTTGTCCATTACGATCTTTTTTGTGAGTGAAATCATCAGGAAGCAGGGAGGATATGACATCACAATTGGCTTCATAGGAGACAGACAAACATGGAACCTGCCATGAGCTGTCAGGAGCATCATTCTCTGCAAATACTATATAAAAATTCTGTGAAATCCAAACGTGGACAGTGAAATGCATATGTAATGTAAGTACAGCCAATATTTAGCTACTGATATATGTCTTTTTTCTCTGAGACCCCATACCTAACAGCTCCTCTTTAAATGCTTGGAAGAACAAAGAGAAATCGAGAGCCCGATATGGTGTAGTATTGTTAAGTTGGTTGTGGTTAAAAGCAAAATATTTAGATATACTCACAAACATGGGTTACCCATAGGCAACCACTTCAAGTGCAGGTGGGGAGTATTAGAACCTGACCCCACTCAGGTTTTTAAGATGTCGCTCTCTGTAGATAGGAAATGGGGTAGCACCCCTCCACCGAGGGTGGACTCAAGATTTCAGCAAGGCTTGGTGTACAGAGGCGCCAGAGTAGAATAAAAACGTTTAAAAACCGTCTAAAAGAGGGGGATGTTCAGGTGGACTTACCTCCCTCAAAAATATAAAACTCAATTGAGTCACAATATATCAATACAAAAATATTTTATTGAACTCCACTTAGTGCAACGCGTTTCGCAGGTGTGGTCCTGCTTCATCAGGCAAACAGGAGTATAACTATAAAACAAACAGAAATATATACAAACATAATGACCCATATAAATAGCTTAAAATAAAGGCGCAGTTTAAAAACATAAGAAGACATGATAAAATTGTAACATTTTTGGTCGCAGTGTAGTAAAAACTCGCTCTGTCTAAAAATTGCATCTAATTGATCATAAAATATGCAAAAGAATCCAAAGTGTACACAAAAGTTAATAAATATCCATAGTTGTCAATTGATATGCTAAAGTTCATCAGCTTACAGATTAAAGGATAGTCAGTTTAGTAAGTATAACATATAGTACTATTTTATGGCCCTAGAGCTTACTTGCAAGAAGAATTACTAACAGTCTAAACTGATATAATAAAATTCAGCACCTCAGCAAGAGTGACTTACCTCAATGGGTCTAGATGCAGAAGTGAGCGCCTCTGTGTAGATGTGCGAGGGGGCTCTGCTTATATAGGGAGTGTGGTTGCACTAATTGATCCTAATGCACCAATCAAAATCTGCCATGTCAGCAAGGCGTGCCAATTTGGGTGCACCTGGAAGTGGTCATGAGGCTGGGACGCACACATGGACATCAAGGCAGCATGGTGGTATAGTGGTTAGCTCTCTCGCCCCGCAAGTGCTGGGTACCTGGTTCAAATCCCAGCCAAGTCAACATCTGCAAGCTTTTTTTATATATATTATATTAAGTCTCATTAATTATAGTAGTATAAGAACTCTGCGAGTGGGCAGTATCTATGTAAGGATTAGTCACTGGTATTCGTTGTTAAAAAATAATAATAATTAAAAAAAAAAAAAAAAAAAAAAAAAAAAAAAAATATTATATATATATATTGAATGAAAAAAGATGTCATATTGCATTATTTGTGAGACTGCTAGTAAACTAATAGATCAGAAGAGACTATATATTGTTAACACCAGTTTTTGTGGTGATCAGGTAACAGTGTCACCATCTAGTGGTGAAAGTATATATGATAGCCCAGGTTATGTACAATGCTGGATAAAAGTGATACTTAAGGCCTCTTGCACACTGCAAGCAACCCAGACCCAGACTCCGCCCCTCAATCCGCTCCCACCTCCGACCCAGACCCAGACCCGCAGCCCGCTCCTTGCACACTGCAAATCTGAATCCGAATCGGAGGCAAAAACCGACCCATTAGGATCAATTAGTGCAACCACACTCCCTATATAAGCAGAGCCCCCTCGCACATCTACACAGAGGCGCTCACTTCTGCATCTAGACCCATTGAGGTAAGTCACTCTTGCTGAGGTGCTGAATTTTATTATATCAGTTTAGACTGTTAGTAATTCTTCTTGCAAGTAAGCTCTAGGGCCATAAAATAGTACTATATGTTATACTTACTAAACTGACTATCCTTTAATCTGTAAGCTGATGAACTTTAGCATATCAATTGACAACTATGGATATTTATTAACTTTTGTGTACACTTTGGATTCTTTTGCATATTTTATGATCAATTAGATGCAATTTTTAGACAGAGCGAGTTTTTACTACACTGCGACCAAAAATGTTACAATTTTATCATGTCTTCTTATGTTTTTAAACTGCGCCTTTATTTTAAGCTATTTATATGGGTCATTATGTTTGTATATATTTCTGTTTGTTTTATAGTTATACTCCTGTTTGCCTGATGAAGCAGGACCACACCTGCGAAACGCGTTGCACTAAGTGGAGTTCAATAAAATATTTTTGTATTGATATATTGTGACTCAATTGAGTTTTATATTTTTGAGGGAGGTAAGTCCACCTGAACATCCCCCTCTTTTAGACGGTTTTTAAACGTTTTTATTCTACTCTGGCGCCTCTGTACACCAAGCCTTGCTGAAAAGCTCCTCTTTAAAAGTAGTCAAAAACAGTTTTAAAAGGTTTGTTTATAAACAAACAAAATGGCCACCAAAACAGTTGAAGTAGGTTGATGTACAGTATGTCCACACATAGAAAATGCATCCATACACAAGCAGGCTGTATACAGCCTTCCTTTTGAATCTCAAGAGATCATTTGTGTGTCTACCTTCTGTCCCTCTGCAGCTCTCATCCACTGAAGAGTGACAGGCTGATTTTTCTTCCTGCAGTGGCTGACTCAGAGTGTGACCCTCACTGATAAGAAATTCCAACTATAATAAACTTTCCTAGCAGAAAATGGCTTCTGAGAGCAAGAAAGAGATAAAAAAGGGGGATTTCTTATCAGTGAGAGTCACACCATAGTCACTTCCTGTGTCAGGACTGAGTCAGCCACTTACATACCTGATATTTAACTATTTCAAACAGAGAAAGAAAAAAAAGAACACAGCCTAGTTATTTGTGTGCTAGGCACTGTACATACCCATGTCTGTCTTATCATGTCACATGTCACCTCTGGTATCCTTTAAGGAAATCAAATGAAAGTTCAATTGGGCAGCCATGTTGCAGCACAGTTTTTCTTCCAGTTTGATCAAATTATTGAAGGTCAATCTGGCTGCAATATAGAGTGATGTAGTGATCTTTAGCGTTCGGGCTCCACCTTACTTCAAGGCAACCTTATAGTATAGCTTTGCATTTGTATAAACATGTATATAAAGTATATCATCGCTATACAAGTCATTTTGTAACTGCTTGTCATTAAATATTATGTTCCAATGTCAGTCTGTAACTGCTATAACTTAGGAAAGTTGCTGGAAACCATGGCAACAGTATAAGGCTTCATATTATTAATGTCATCCAGAATTCTCATCTCGGTACTTGTCTCCTAAGGCCCAGTTCACAGTGCTCAGTTGCATTGCAGAATAATTCTCAGCTCACTGCTCATACAATCCTATGGGCCTGTTCACAGTACTGCGTTATAACTGATCAAGTTATTTTTTTTAATTCGCTGTAAGCAGGCTTTGTATTACAGTCTATGCCAAGTCTCCATTGCAGTTCACACGTCTCATAACATGTGGGTTATGCAACTGACCACTGGGAATCCAGCCTACGGCCCTGTTCACAGTAGTCAGTTTTGTTGCAGAATAATTCAACATGTCATCTCACTGCCCATACAGTTCTATGGGCCTGTTCACAGTACTGTGTTTTAACTGATCACGTCATTCTAACTCGCTGCTTGCAGGCTTTGTATTAAAGTCTATGTCCATTCTCCATTGCAGTTCACACACATTAAAACACATGCATTAGGCAACTGACCACTGTGTACATAGCCTAAGTCTTCAGGAAGCAGTGAATAACATGTATTGCTCCCTTCCTATCCCTATAGCACACCCCTGGATCTACTGCAATGACACACTCCCGCCCGCATACTTCACAGTTGGATGTGTTCACTCCCATTTCAGTAACAGCTGACAGTCATACAAGCAGATTTTCCATTGGAGCCTATGAAGGGGTTCTGTAAGCACACCTGACATGGGTATGTTTGCTCAGGTTGTCCACAGGATGTCTACACCTCAGGTGTGACTGGTCTCTTCATCAGACTATAAAAGATAACACTACGGTCACACAGGCCTCGGCCTACAGGGAATGCTATACATCAGAAGCGTACAAACGGGGAAGAGGGGGTGGTTCTTCTGCTCTTCAATGTAAACCTCTATTCCAAACTCATTGGGGGAATCCCTGCCCCACGTGTTTTTTGCAGGAAATCAAGGTTACATTTTATCCTGTAGGGTTCAGGCTATTTTCCCATTTGCATCATTGACTTGTTTCCTCGTTAGGCCCTTGCTTCCAGTCGGTGCCATTTTGTGCCCAAATCGTTGGTCTAGTAGAATTGGTCGAATCATTTTGAATTTATGCGTATTCTTTGTAAATGTATGCAGCATGGAAACAAGCTAGGTAAAGGACCCCTATCGTGAAAGATTGTAACATTTTCAATCCATGCGCTTGTATACATATAAAGGAGCTGATTACCGGACCGGTACAATATTTTTTCTCAAGTGCGAACATTTTACCTAATTTTTGCAATCAAATTGTACAGAAAACTACACAGTATCGACGTGACATAATTCAATAGTCGATCGGAATACAAAGTTTTGACGAATGTGCAGTAGAGAGGACCCGATACGGCTCGGATATTTCTGCCTGAGCAGATTGGGAAGCTGATATTGTACCTGCGCAGGCGCGCAGGTTGTATATACTGCTGCGTGCTACTGTGCCTGCGCGGTTCTTGTCGGGGGATTTTTGGGGTAGCCAATATTCCATCCCCGAGGCTTAAGAGGATGGGAGAAGCCTTAGAATCCCGAGGCTTCCCCCTCCCAAGGTAAGTACCCCATAGGGGAACTTTTTTTCTTACAGATTCACTTAAGATTTTATAATTTTTTTGCGACAGTGGTACTTTAAAGCGGATTCAAGATGAAAAACTAACTATAACAAGTAACTTGTCTATATATCTCATCTAACGTTTAGATAGTTTACACAGCAAATCTAGCTGCAAACAGCTTCAACAGTTTATGATTATTTATTCCGGTGATACAATGAGGGCAGCCATGTTCTGTTTGTCACAGGCTAAGGGCTGGAGATGCTATCAGCTTGCCTGTGTGTAATGTGACAAATTCAGTCCCCTCTCCTCCTCCCTCCTCCCCTCTGCCTCTGAGATCAATGGCTAGTAACCTCCTCCTCCTACTGCCCAGACTGAGCTCCCATAAGCCCTTGCTACAGTGCCAAGGCACTCTAAAAAGCTGTGGGCGAGGCTTGTTTAGTTTATATGGAATTAAAGTATTAAAACAAAACAAAAAAAGTATTTGGCTTGAGGAATGCCCTATAAACTATATGAAAGGAACACAATTATGCAATGAGTAAAAGTTTAACTCGGATCCACTTTAAATACAGTGTGCCAGTTCCAAGATGCACAAATCAGCTCAAAATTATTTGCATCTCTATTGTCCAGCAATGCCTCAAGAGGCATTCCCAACTCATCCAGACCATTACGCCCCTCTAACCCCCCATCAAAATCACCTTATTTCCCTCTAGGCTTAGACTTCAGTGCATTTTATGAAAACTCACGTTTTTGCCAAAGTTCAGGATATGTTCCCAAAAGTCTTGTCCAAGGTGATAAAACTATTTTTCTTCTGCAAAAGATCGCCGTTGGAAAGACTTCACGATCATCCTTCATTCCGATTATCATGGCTCAGGTTTACCGTAAAAAAAAATATATGTTGATAAATAAAATAATGTTGTTGGGGGTGTTTTTTTTTTTGCATCTTTAATGATGCAAATTCATCCTGGTGGTTGGGAATCCAATCCTTTTCAACGAGAGATATCTTCCAGAACAGCTGGCAGAGTGAATTTCTGGCTGTTTGCTTACCGCTAATAAATATGATAATAAAATACGGCAGAGCCGTCGTATAAAAAATGTTAAAGTCATATGAAAAAAAAAACTTAAATGGCTTTGAGGCAAATGTTACAGGAATTTGTTGAGAAACAGAAGTCGGCCCCGTGTAAAACTGAAATCACAGAGATAAATGGCGAAGCTGCGATTTACCAGGAAAACAATGGTGTGAAATATTTGACAATATTGACATGCTGCAGAGCTGTGTAGCCGTCATGTTCCCAGCGGCTCTTGTGTATAGTGCCAGGAATAAATAGCTTTATTGTAGTTGGCGTATTTTTGGGGTTTTTCTCACTTGCACTGAAAGAATGCATTCAGAAAATGACAACTTATTTTTAGGTTTTGTTCGGCTAATTGAGCCGCTTTTCAAATTCTGTACGGAAACTTAAAATCCTAATTAGTGGAGCGCTAACCAAAATGCTGAGAGCTGTAGAGACAAACTTGTGTGTGTTTGTGTACAGTGCATGCATATTTCTATGCGTGTGTGTGTGTGTGTGTGTACATGTGTGTGTGTGTGTGTGTGTGTGTGTACAGTGTGTGTGTGTGTGTGTGTGTGTGTTTGCGTATATGTGTGTGTGTATGTGTGTGTACAATGTGTGTGTGTGTACATGTATGTGTGTGGGTGTGTGTATGTGCCACGATCACTCGAAAACGCCTTGACCAATTTAAATGAAACCTGCTTTACAGATCCCTTACTACATGGGATGATATGTGTGTGTATAGTGTGTGTGTGTGTATGTAAATGTGTGTGTGTGTGTGTGTGTGTGTGTGTGTGTGTGTGTGTGTGTGTGTGTGTGTGTGTGTGTGTGTGTGTGTGTGTGTAAATGTGTGTGTGTGTATGTAAATGTGTATGTAAATGTGTGTGTGTGTGTGTGTGAGTAATGTGTATGTAAATGTGTGTGTGTGTGTGAGTACAGTGTGTGTTTATACCGTGCGTGTGTGTTTGTGTATAGAGTGTGTATACAGTATGTATGTCTATACTGGGTATACAGTGTGTGTACGTGTGTATACCATGTTCATACAGTGTGTGAGTGTCCATGTGCGTGCATACCTCCCAAATCTCCCAATTTCCACTGGACTGTCCTGGGTTGGGAGTCCCGTGCACCCGCCCGTTCGTCACGGCTCGGGCCCCTCCCCCATCCTGTCGTCCATCTTGTGCTTCCCAAGATGACATTATGCAAAGTATGCGTGAGCGGAAGCCGTGCTTATCTCGCCTGCTCTTCTGGAGTCCAGCGATATGCAACCTTCTGTCACTGCTCAACTCTCCCTCAAGTGCCCGGCATCTCTTCATGCACTTGTGTAATCATGCGATGTAGGAAGAGATGCCGGGCACTAGAGGGAGATCTGAGTAGTGGCAGGAGGTTGTACATTGCTATACTCCAGCGGAGCAGGTGAGATAAGCTCAGATTCTGCATATTGTCACCATGGGGAGCACAGGATGGAGGCTCTAACACCACCAGAACAACTTTAGGAAGGGGAGGGGGGGGCAACTAGCACCAGAGAAACTTCATTGGGGAGCGAGGAGAGAAACCACTGGCACCAGAGAAGCTCATTTAAGTTAAGGTGAAGGTTACTATTGACTTGCAGATGTTTATCTGTTCATTCCTCGCCCATTATTCCTTCACCAAGATGATATTCTCATGTAGCTAATCATATCACTTCACTGCTATATACAAAGGGCCTTTTGTGCCTCTATAACTCCAGCTCTTAGATTAACATTGAGCCTATGTAAGGAGATGTTTACAGCATCTTTGTTATCAAGAAGTGGTGAGGGTTTTGTTCTACTCTAGTGTTTATAGTGCTCTCCATAGTAATGCACCGTATTATATTGTCTTCCTGTTGCTATTGTGCTGGGCCTTACCTTGCCTCTTATCTCGGTGCCTCCATTACACTGCATTCTATTATAATGTTCCATTGCATACTGTCCTCCATTCTATTATTAGTAAGTATTTATATAGTGCCGACATCTTCTGCAGTGCTGCACACACTATATAAAGCCTAATCCTGTTGGATCTCTCAGCTGCTTTTGATACAGTTGACTATGAAATCCTGCTTAACAGACTGCAGGAGTACTGTGGCATCAGTGGATCAGTCCTCCAGTGGTTCAGATCATTCCTGACTGACAGAACACAGACAGTATCCCTAGGTCCTATAATGCAGCGTTTTTCAACCAGTGTGCCGCGGCATGTTGCCTGGTGTGCCGTCCTCTTCCCCCCCCTCCCGCACGTCCCCGCGGCCGCCGCTGCTATTACCTTAACAGCTGCCGCTCTCCACTCTCCAGCGCATGTGTTTATTCAAGGCAAGCAGCGTATCTCCCGGCTGCTCTGTGTGACGCGCAAGAATCAGGGCTCGGTTACCATAGTAACGGCGATACATATCGCCGCTACAGGAAGCCGCTGCCCTGCTTCCTGCGCGTCACACAGAGCAGCCGGGAGATACGCTGCTTGCCTTGAATAAACACATGCGCTGGAGAGGGGAGAGTGGCAGCTGTTAAGGTAATAACAGCGGCGGGGACGGGCGGGGGGCACCACCTACCCATACTGGGGCACTATACTAGCTATACTGGGGCGCTATACTGGCTATACTGGGGCACTATTCTGGGGCACTATACTGGCTATACTGGGGCACTATTCTGGCTATACTGGGGCACTATACTGGCTATACTGGGGCACTATACTGGCTATACTGGGGCACTATACTAGCTATACTGGGGCACTATTCTGGCTATACTGGGGCACTATACTGGGGCACTATTCTGGCTATACTGGGGCACTATTCTGGCTATACTGGGGCACTATACTGGCTATACTGGGGCACTATACTGGCTATACTGGGGCACTATACTGGCTATACTGGGGCACTATACTAGCTATACTGGGGCACTATTCTGGCTATACTGGGGCACTATTCTGGCTATACTGGGGCACTGGCACTATACTGCCTATACTGGGGCACTATTCTGGCTATACTGGGGCACTATTCTGGCTATAGTGGGGCACTATTCTGGTTATACTGGGGCACTATTCTGGCTATACTGGGGGCACTATACTGGCTATACTGGGGGCACTATACTGGGGGCACTATTCTGGCTATACTGGGGCACTATACTGGCTATACTGGGGGCACTATACTGGCTATACTGGGGCACTATTCTGGGGCACTATTCTGGCTATACTGGGGCACTATTCTGGCTATACTGGGGCACTATACTGGCTATACTGGGGCACTATACTGGCTATACTGGGGCACTATACTAGCTATACTGGGGCACTATTCTGGCTATACTGGGGCACTGGCACTATACTGGCTATACTGGGGCACTATTCTGGCTATACTGGGGCACTATTCTGGCTATAGTGGGGCACTATTCTGGTTATACTGGGGCACTATTCTGGCTATACTGGGGGCACTATACTGGCTATACTGGGGGCACTATACTGGGGGCACTATTCTGGCTATACTGGGGCACTATACTGGCTATACTGGGGGCACTATACTGGCTATACTGGGGCACTTTTCTGGCTATACTGGGACACTATACTGGCTATACTGGGGGCACTATACTGGGGGCACTATACTGGCTATACTGGGGCACTATTCTGGCTATACTGGGGCACTATTCTGGCTATACTGGGGCACTATTCTGGGGGCACTATACTGGCTATACTGGGGGCACTATACTGGCTATACTGGGGCATTATTCTGGCTATACTGGGGCACTATACTGGCTATACTGGGGGCACTATACTGGCTATACTGGGGCACTATTCTGGCTATACTGGGGCACTATACTGGCTATACTGGGGGCACTATACTGGCTATACTGGGGCACTATACTAGCTATACTGAGGCAACTAAACTCCCTCCTACACTGGGGCAACTATGCTAGCTATGCAGCCCCCCCCCCCCCCCCCCCATAGCCTGCTGCGCACGGCACTGTCCACTAGGTCGCGCAAACTCGACCCCCCCCGCGCGCTATTCCCCGGAGAAAAATTTGGTCAGAAAGTGTTCCCCGGGCCGGAAAAGGTTGGGAAACACTGCTATAATGTCCAAACCTGCACCTCTACAATTCGGAGTGCCACAAGGATCAATCCTATGCCCTCTGCTGTTTGCAATCTACATGTTGCCACTCGGTACACTTATCCTACGCCATGGCCTGACGTACCACTGCTACGCCGATGACACACAGCTATACCTGTCCTTCAAACCTGGTGGAACAGACCCTACTCCAAAAATTAACTCTTGCTTAGCTGAGCTACAGGCATGGATGAATGATAACTGGTTGAAACTGAATGCTGACAAAACTGAGGTCCTGTTTGTCCGAAGCCAGCACTCGCCATCAAAACAGCTCTATCCTAAAGCAACACCAATCAGGATTGGGAATTCAGACATAAAAAGCTCCAACCTTGTGCACAGCCTTGGCGTACTAATCGATGGGGATTTGAGTTTCAGAAACCAAATTTCATCTGTAGTTAAATCTTTCTTCTTTCATCTGAAGAACATTGCAAAGATTAAACATCTGATTCCCCCAGAGGATCTTCAAACCCTAGTCCACGCCTTCATCACATCACGGCTGGACTACTGCAATGCCCTTTATGCTGGCCTCCCCAAAAAGGACCTGCGTCGCCTGCAATTAGTGCAGAATGCTGCTGCCAGATTGCTAACAAACCAGCCTCGCCACTGTCACATTACACCGATCCTTCGCTCACTACACTGGCTACCAGTAAAATGGAGAATACTGTTCAAGATTGGACTGCTGACATTCAAATCCCTGCACAATCTGGGCCCTGGATACATGAAGGACTTGCTGAAGCTGCACCACACCTCTCACAACCTCAGATCAGCAAGCTCTATAAACTTGGTCACTCCCAGAGTGCACCTCAAAAAATCTGGAGATAGAGCCTTCTGTCATGCTGCCTCTACTCTTTGGAACTCCCTGCCACACCCAGTAAAGACAGCACCATCCCTGGAGCTATTCAAATCCAGACTGAAAAGCCACCTGTTTAGCCTGGCATTTCCAGACTCATAAAATTCTTCCTCTGTGCCACGATGGTCGGAGCCATGCTTATGCGCTTTGAGTCCCATGGGAGAAAAGCGCTCTACAAATGTTATTTGTTGTTGTTGTCATTAAAGGGCAGATGCAGTGAGACTATGGAGGCTGCCAGGTTTATTTCCTTTTAAACAATACCAGTTGCCTGGCAGCCCTGCTGATCTATTTGGCTGCAGTAGTGTCTGAATCACACACCTGAAACAAGCATGCAGCTAATCTTGTCAGATCTGACAATAATGTCAGAAACACCTGATCTGCTGCATGCTTGTTCAGGGGCTATGGCTGAAAGTATTAGAGGCAGATGGTCAGCAAGGCTGCCAGGCAACTGGTATTGCTTAAAAGGAAATAAACATGGCAGTATCCATATCCTTCTCACTTCAGTTGTCCTTAAAACTGACCCTCAGAGGAGCTCAAAACCTAATCCCTACCACAGTCCTATGTCCATCATAGTCTAGGGCTAATTTAGAGGAAAACAAATTAACTTATCTGTATGTTTTGGGGATGCCCAGAAATGCCCAGAGGAAACCCACACAGACACGGGGGGGGGGGGGGGGGGGGGGGGGCTATACAAATCGAGATGGCCCGAACAGTTCGACCACAAATTTATTCGCGTGAACTTCGGTGATTCGTGTTTGCGGTGAACCTCGAACTATATGCGAGTTTGACCCGCCCCCTACACTACATCATTAGGCTCAACTTTGACCCTCTACATCACAGTCAGCAGACACAGGATAGCCAATCCGGCTGCACTCCCTCCTGGAGCCCCCCCCCCCCCTTATAAAACGCAGGCAGCATCAGCCTTCTCACTCACTCGTGTGGCTGCAGTAATTAGAGAAGGGAGAGAACCTGCTGACATAGGGAAAGCTTAGTTGGGCTCTTGTGTTAGGCTTGTTAGGTTGCTCCTTCTTGCTGATGCTGATTGCTAAAAAGCACTTCTCATCCCCAACAGCTCTTTTGAGAGCTAATGTTGTTCTTGTGATCTATTTTTTTTTGTGTGTGTGTGTGTGTCACAGATACTTGTGTTCCATATACAGCCCTGTCAGTCAGTCGCAGCTGCTGGTGGGACCTTGGCCCCTTGGTAATTCCTACTGTACAACGGCCAGGCCCAGCACATTCAGTGATTACCTGTGTGTGACAGCTGCACATTTGTTATACCAACCACTGCATACCCACCTGTTCAGTGCACCTACCTACCTACGTGAGCGCACTCAGTGTTATATACCAGTCAGTCGCTGCACCTGTTCACGGTACCTGTGTGTATGACAGCTGCACAATGTATTAATACCAGTCACTGCATACCTGTTCACTGCACCCGTGTGATTGCCCATTGTATTAGTCAAGTCAGTGCATACCTTTCACTTCATCCCCCCAATATGGGCAAAACAGGCAGAGGCAGGCCATCCGGCAGGTCTGTTCGAGGTCGTGCTGTCGTGATTTCGTGCGGCCCTGGACCCCCCTTGAAAATCCTGGGTTTGCCCTTGCTACATACCACTAAACAGCAACAGATAGAGATAGGAAGTGTTTCTGATGCCGAAACCAGGAAAATTACCATAAAAGTGGATATCCTGAACAATTCACGTCATTTTACTGTATGTCACTACAGGTCCTCTTTAATGCAAATACATAAATAAAATAAGATAAAAGAAACCGCTCAACGACAATAACAATTGTGCTGTAGTTAAATCCACCTGCCAACTGGCATGAGGACATGCTGGGGTTTGTGGTTCATCGCAGATGGAGAAAAAGATCAGCTTGTCATTGCAGACTGAATGATATTTCCAGCAGAGGAGTTCACAGGTATTGATTGAGGAGAAGCTGCCGGCTGCATTAATAGGAACAAAGCCTGTGCATATCTGAAGCTAATTTTAGCCAGGAATTAATGAAGACATGAAATTCGAGGTGGGATATGACTTGGATTGTACATTGCCAAGTGCCGGCAGCAGTCGCTGCCCAATGCCTCAGTTATATTAATGCTACTGAGTGCTGCTGAATGTATTATAGGCTAATGCAGAGATTGGGAGAACCATTCGCCCTCCGGAGACACAAACGATCGGATCGTAGTACAGGTGTGGAGCTGTAATGCCTGGCAGATCTCCTGCTTTCTTTTCAGCTGCTATGCCCCAATCTACCACCACCTTCTTCACCACTTGAACGAGAGGTTAAGAGCAACACCTGCCCGACTTCGGTTACACCCAGGCCTTTAAGGTGCAAGGTATAGCAGCTGAGGGCAAGAAAGCCAGAGTACCACCAGACAACAAGGATATGTAGCTGGGTGATGGAAGAGGCTACACAGGTTGTCACAGGAGTAATGAACAAAGGAGTGAGATTGCCCAGAGCAACCGCTGGTCTGGGCTTCCGATATCACTACAAATAACAAGACACAATGGATGCTTAGTGCAATGCCGCACTAAGTCTCAGGCTGAGTAACAAGACAAACAACAGACAGACTGTTAGCGAACAAGATACATTGGTTGCTCAGGGCGACTGCCGCCTGAGCCTGTGACTGAGTAGCAAGACAGGCAACAGAGAGACAGACAGAATGCTTTGCCAAATCTAGTTGCTGCCCCAGCGACGGCAAACATTCTCACTGACATCGACAAGACAAACAGGTAGGAGCGTAACTAATAGCAACCGCTGCTTCAGTTACGTCCTCAGGAACAAGGCAAGCAGGATAACTACCAGTCACCAGCGTGGTGAAGGCAGTCTCCAACTAGCAGGATAGTGGACTTTACTGACCCCACGCGGGTGCAGCAAACGTCCAGCAGGCAGGGAAATACAAAGCAAGGCAATATACAATATTTTCACAGCATGAATCCAGCAACAACTCAAGGCCCATACACACGGGGTACGGCCGTCGCCGCAGCCACGTGGAACGCGCGTGTTGCGGCTACAGGTCGCCCGTGTGTATAACGCGCGCGCCCCGAACCATCGCCCGTCGGAGCTGTCGCCAGGCAATTGACATGTTCAATCGCCGGCTACAGCTGTCGGCGCGACTTCGCCAGAACTGCCGGTAGTCCCGCGTGAGTACGCGGGCTAGCGACAGGAGACCTACGGGAGTGAATGGAGCATTCGGCTGGGGGATGCTCCATTCACAAACAGCTTCCGCCGCGACTCTGCCTTTCTGGCGAGACGTGTGGACAGCTGTCGCCGGCAGGGAGCTATTGCTCCCTGTTCGCGTGCGCGCATGCTACGGGGGACAATTGTCCCCCATGAGTATGTAGCTTCAGGGAGTTGAACGCTATGTCGGGCGGGGTCTGGAATGGGAGGTAACCCATTATGTGGACATCAGCCAGTGGATGCAGACGTGCAAATTCCCACACAGCTGAATGGTAATCATGCAATCCTGTGCTAGACAGATGGAAAGCTGCAAGCTGACTGTGAATAGAGCAAACTCTCATTACAAATGCATGCCAAATTATGCAACCACATGCATGTAAGAAATCCACGACTGTCTGTCAGCAATTCAAGTGCAGCCAGCCATAGGTGGATTTATGACAACATCCTGGACTACTCTGAACTGCAGTGTGTTTGCAAATGACATTTTGAGACTTATTGTGAATGCAATCCAAACTGAGCAACCGAATGCGAGCAGATAAGTCAGAACTGCCCGGTTGCAGTTCCACTACAGGAGGGAACCTGACAGAAGCAAGGAGAACGGACTAACGTGAAGACTGAAGAATCCGTGAATGGAAACACCGAGAATACAAATGACTAAAAAGAGCCTGCTTAAAAAGTAAATTTCGGGTATACTGGTATCGCAAAAGTAACTTGCGGGGCCCCACTGATGCCCCCCACCAATCAAATCAGCCCCAGGGCACCGAAACTGGCAGCCAGGCCAGATCTAACCCCCCCCCCCTTCATGTCACACTACATCGTTAGGTGTCCATCATATGTCTCCTAAAAAGCATTTTTGGGGATCCCATTATTCACCTCCTCCTCCTCTTTTCTAGAGTAAACACACAGAATGCCCGCTGGAGGGAAGTAGGGGCAACTCTGGGGCTCCCACAGGCTCTGGGGCCCTGGGGCAATTGCCCTCTTTGCCTCTATGGAGGCGCCGGCCCTGCTGCCATAGCATGTGATTGGTCCATTTGCAAGCTGCCTAAAGTTGTGCAAAATTAAAAATAAACTTGCATCAGCTCTGAATTATTTACATATCTCATTGGCTGTCAGGGTGAAAACCAGACGAATATTCTCTAGAAAGTGCTGTAGAACAAGAATTGAGGATCTGTAAATAAACAATGCATAAAGAGAAAAAGAACAACAGTTCACAAAACAAAAATACATTAAGATAATAGAATAGATTCTAATAGACAGAGTATATGATCAGATCATGGAATGCTCTGATAATTAATCCCCAGAGACCTCATCTTCACAATGGAGGTGTTAGTATGTCAGTGTGCTGGATCATATCTCCTTATTAAGTATATCATTTATTCAATTTTCTTTTTCTAATATTTTGTCATTTTATTATTATATTTATTTTTTTTAAAAAGATAGTAGATAAACAATATTAATGTTAGCTGTAATTGGCAAGAGATACACTTGGGGACATTTCTTCAAACAAATCACCACTTAATCTGCTTATGAATGCAATAAAAGAAAAAACAAATCAGTTAATTTTATGTATAAACCTGATATAGCCCGTATTAAAAAAAAAAAAATGCTAAAAAGTGTATGCCAAGAGCTGCCCAATCAAGTTGGGGGGGGGGGGGCAGTGGTGGCACAGAGGGCTACACTAGAGCCACAGGGGAACAGAGGTGACACAGAGGGGGACATTGGAGGCACTGGGGGGCAAATAGGAAAAACAGGGGACACCGGGGCAAAGATGGGAAAGTGTTTCAACTTATGGACAGATTCGAGCTAAAAGGAACCTACAGTCCTTATCTTGATCATTAACCGGGGACTACCTGCATAGAAGACTATAGAAACAACCCCATAACCTCAGATATGAATGAATATAGCCATTTTTTCTAGCATATATTCCATTAGCAAACAAGGTTCAAACCTCTTAAAAACATATATAATGCCATAGCCTTCTATAATGCATCACTAACTCATATTTCAGAATGGTATGGAATGGAGTTACATGGTTTTTAAGTGATTTGGACCTTGGTTATAGAGGGAATACATGTGGATATGCCATTTGCTTCATTCTCGAGTGGTGTACTTGTGTTTTGTTTATCTTCAGTGTTTGCGTCTCCTTTTCTTGGCCTTGAGAACCCTCTTATACATTTATTAACCACTTCGGGACCAGCACCCTCTGCCCCCTTAAGGACCAGAGGGTGCTGGTCCAGTAAACCACCGCTTCCCAACGAATCACCACTAAAATACGCCGCTCCCGACGGTTACGCTGCTCTGTCCCCGCCACAGGCTGCTCTCTCTGCCGTTGCTATGACGGCAGAGCGCTGTGCGCCGGTCAGGAGCCGCTTTCATTGGCTCCTGACCATGTCACTCCATGTAAGCCAATGGGAACGGCTCCTGCCCGGCTCACAGTGCTCTGCCGTCATAGAGGCGGCAGGGCAGCTGATTGCAGCGGAGATCGAGCGGCGACAGCGGCGGGGGCGCACGGTCAATGGGACGTAGAGTTTATGTCAGGTCAGAACCGCAGCGCCCCCTGCCCGACGTAGATTTATACTGCGGTGGTCCGCAGGTAGTTAATTTTATTTCCGTTGTTTCTAACTGTAATTTTGGACACATTAAAAATGTATGCTTTTCATTTTTTTGTACTAATTTGGGCTAAACATTATTTTTTTCTTTTTCTACTCTGTATTGGAAGCTCATTATCAAGGAGTATTGCCCTGGTACTGGCTGTTGTTGATTTGATACTTTTGGCTGTCATTGTTACTATTTAGGCCTCATTCACACTTAGGGCTTGATTCACAAAGCGGTGCTAACCTACTTAGCACGTCTAAAGTCTTTAGACGCGCTAACCAGGGTGCTAAGTAGGTTAGCACCGGATTCCTCAATCATATCGCGCGCTAACTTTGCACGCGCAAAGGTTTACGCGCGCAAAGTTTTACGTGCGCTAAGTCCCATAGGCTTTAATGGGCACTTCGCGCGGTGCGCCCTGCGCTCTGTGCAGTGCGTGCGTAAAGTTTTACGCGCATAAAGTTTTGCACGCGTAAAATTTTATGCGCGAAAAGCTTGTTTAGACGTGCTAAGGGGGTTTTCACAGGCGTGCTAACAGTTAGCACCGCTTTGTGAATCAAGCCCTAAATGAGTTGCTGTGCGCATTTCCGCAACACAATTTTTCAGCAAAGCGCAGCACTGACTTATTCACTGTAGTGAATGGGATCAGCAGCGCAACACACAGCAGGGCAGATGGCACACGATCACAGGCCTTGCATTCCAATCGCATGGCCATCTGCGCTGAGAAATGTGAACGAGGCTTTAGTGGTTATACACCACTGACATCTTCTACTGCACTGTGCAGAGTGCATAGTCCTGTCACTAACTGTCCTCAGAGGAGATCACAATCTAATCCTACCATAGTCATAGTCTAATGTCCTACCATATTATTACTATGTATTTATATATCACTGACATCTTCTACTGCACTGTGCAGAGTGCATAGTCCTGTCACTAACTGTCCTCAGAGGAGATCACAATCTAATCCTACCATAGTCATAGTCTAATGTCCTACCACATTATTATTATGTATTTATATAGCACTGACATCTCCTGCAGCACATTACAGAGTACATATTCATGTCACTGACTGTCCTCAGAGGAGCTCACACTCTAATCCTACCATAGTCATAGTCTAATGTCCTACCATATTATTATTATGTATTTATATAGCACTGACATCTTCTGCAGCACATTACAGAGTACATTGTCATGTCACTGACTGTCCTCAGGGGAGCTCACAATCTAATCCTACCATAGTCCTAGTCTAATGTCCTACCATATTATTATTATGTAATTATATAGCACTGACATCTTCTGCAGCACATTACAGAGTACATTGTCACGTCACTGACTGTCCTCAGAGGAGCTCACAATCTAATCCTACCATAGTCATAGTCTAATGTCCTACCATATTATTATTATGTACTAGCTGATTGCCCGGCGTTGCCCGGGTATGTATTTGGCTGGTGTTGCTACGCCCATTTTTTCTAGCCCTAACACACAATTACTCAATGACCAAGTTTGTGAGCTTTGCGGTCTTTGGTATCAATAATTTGCATTGAAATGAAAAAATCTGATTGACTGTTTGTGGCTCCACCACCTTTTCTGAATTTAAACCCCAGTCACCCAATAACCAACTGTACCAGGTTTGAGGCCTGTGCCATTAACAGTGCAAGAATGGTAGCAATTAAATATTCCCCTTGAAAAGCAATAGGTGAAGTATGATTCACTTTTGTAGGCTCCACGCAGTTTTCTGAATATTAATCTCAGTCACCCAGTGACCAACTGTGCAAAGTTTGAGAATCCTGCCATTAACAGTGTAAAAATGGCTGCAGTTTACATTTTCCCAGGGAACTTTGTATTTGTCTCCACCCACTGATGACCCCGCGTTGCCCGTGTATGTATTTGACTGGTGTTGGCTCCGCCCACTTTCTAACCCTAACGCGCAAACACTCAATGACCAAGATTGTGAGCTTTGGGGTCCTTGGCATCAATAATTTGTATATTCCCATGAAAAGAAACAAATCAGATTGGCTGTTTGTGGCTTCACCCCTCTCCAGCATTTGAACCCCAGTCACCCGATGATAAACTGTAGCAGGTTTGAAGCATCTGCTATTAACAGTGTAAAAATGGCAGCAATTTAAATATTCCCCTTGAAAATCAACCGGTTGAATTTTGATTGGCTATTATAGGCTCCACCCACTTCCCTGAATAATAATCTCAGTCACCCAGTGACCATCTGGGCAAAGTTTGAGAACTCTGCCATTAATAGTGTAAGAAGGGCTGCAGTTTACATTTTCCCAGTGAAATTTTTTTTGGCTCCGCCCACTTTTTGTAACCTGGACACACAGTCCCTCAATGACCAATTTTGTGAGCTTTGGGGTCGTTGGCATCGATACTTTGTACTTTCCCATGAAATGAAACAAATCTGATTCACTGTTTGTGGCTCTGTCCCCTTTTCTGAATTTGAACCCCAGTGACCCAATGACCAACTGTACCAGGTTTGAGGCTTGTGCCATTAACAGTGCAAGAATGGCAGCAAATTTAATATTCTCCTTGAAAAGCGATATGTAATTTTTGATTGCCATTTTTAGGCTCCACTTACTTTCCAGAATATTAATCCCAGTCACCCAGTAATCAGCTGTGCAAAGTTTGAGAACCCTGCCACAACAGTGAAGAAGGGCTGCAGTTTACAATTTCCCAGAAAAATATGTTTTTGACTCCACCCAGTTTTTGTAACCTTGACACACAGTCACTCAATTATCAAGTTTGTGAGCTTTCGGTTCCTGGCATCAAAATTTTGCTAATGGAAGCAGTTTATCCAGCAAAGAAATCTGATTGGCTATTTTAGCTCCGTCCCTTTACTGAATTTGAACCCCAGACACTTAACGACCGACTGTAGCAGGTTTGAAGCTTCTGCCATTAACAGTGTAAGAATGGCTGCAGTTTCAATATTCCCCTTGAAAATCAATAGGTGAATTTTGATTGGCTCTTGTAGGCTCCACCTACTTTTCCGAATATTAACCCCAGCCACCCAGTTACCAACCGTGTGAAGTTTGAGATCCCTGCCATTAACAGTGTAAGAAAAGCTTCAGTTTATATTTTCTAATGTAAAAAGTTGTTTTTGGCTCCGCCCACTATTTCTAACCTTGACATACAGTCACTCAATGACCAAGTTTATGAGCTTTGGGGTCCTTGGCATCAATAAGTTGCATTTTTCCATTAAAATAAACAAATCTGATTGGCTGTTTTTGGCCCGCTCCCTTCAAAATTTAAACCCCAGACTCCCAGTGACTGACTGTACCAGAATTGAGGCCTCTGACATTAAGAGTGTATGAATGGCAGCAATGTAAATATTCCCCTTAAAAATCAAAAGGTGATTTTTGATTGGGTGCTGTAGGCTCCACCCACTTTCCTGAATATTAGTCCCAGTCACCCAGTGGCCAACTGTGTCACGTTTGAGAACCCTACCAATAACAGAATGGCTGAAATCAATCCAACAAATCTGATTGGCTGTTTGTGGCTCCACCACTTTAGTGAATTTGGACCCCAGTCACCCAATGACTGACTGTATCAGGTTTGAGGCCTCTGCCATTAACAGTGTAAGAATGGTAGCAATGTGAATATTCCCCTTGAAAATCAATAGGTACATTTCGATTGGCTGTTGTAGGCTCCACCCACATTTCTGAATATTCATCCCAGTCGCCCAGTGGCTAATTGTGTAAAGTTTGGGAACCCTGGCATGTTAAAAATTTAGTTGTTGGCACCGCCCACTTTTTCAAACCTTGACATACAGTCACTCAATTATCAAGTTTATCAGCGTTGGGGTCCTTGATATTGATAATTTGTATATTCCCATTGAAAAATAAACAAATATGGCTGTTTGTGGCTCCACCCCCTTTCTGAATTTGACCCCTAATCACCCAATGACTGACTGTATCATGTTTGAGGCATCTGCTATTAACAGTATAAGAATGGTAGCAGCTTAAATATTCCCTTTGAAAATCAAAAGGTGAATTTTTATTGGCTGTTGTAGGCTCCACCCACCTTCCAAAATCTTAATCTCAGTCACCCAATAACCAACTGTGCAAAGTTTGAGAGCCCTACCATTAACAGTGTAAGGATGGCTGCATTTCATATTTACCAGTGAAATTAGTTTTTAGCTCTGCCCACTTTTTGTACCTTGACACACAGTCACCCAATGACCAAGTTTGTGAGCTTTCAGGTTCCAGGCATTAAAAATGTGTGAATGGAAACAGTTTATCCACCAAGGAAATCTGTTTGGCTGTATGTGGCCCCGCTCCTTTAGTGAATTTGGACCACAGTCACCCAATGGCTAACTGTAGCGAGTTTGAAGCCTCTGCCATAAACAGTGTAAGAATGGCAGCAGTTTCAATATTCCTCTTGAAAATCAATAGGTGAATTTTGATTGGCTGTTGTAGGCTCCACCCACTTTCTTGAATCTTAATACCAGTCACCCAGTGACCAAGTGTGCCAAGTTTGAGAACCCTGCGATCAACGGTCTAAGAATGGCTGCAGTTTACATTTTCCCATTCAAAATTAATGGCTGAAATTTGATTGGCTGTTTTATGCTCCGCCCACTTTTCCTGGATTTGTAACCTCGGTCACCAAGTGACCAACTGTGCCATGTGTGGGGACTCTGGCTTGATTACTGTGAGAATGGCAGCCTTTTACATTTTTCCATTGACTTGAATGGGTGAAATCTGATTTGCTGTTTGCAGCTCCGCCCAGGTGTGCAGGGGGGCCGCGAGAC